>NC_056741.1:603258054-603485554 GCF_019279795.1 Protopterus annectens | reverse complement strand
ATTAGCCTTCCGCGGTGGTGTAGCGGTAGTGTTGTTGCCTCATAGCAAGAAGCTATGTGGAGTCTGCATGTCCTCCCCGCGGTTGAGTGGGCGTTCGAAAGACATGCATTGAATGGGCATGCCTTCGTTGAAGGTTGGGTGTCAGGCTGACAACTCAACACCATAAAAACCAACTGCCAATCATTAGCGGACCGGAGATCCACTGTGGCGACCCCTAACTGGGAAAAGCCGAAAGACAAACAACAGCAAGCCTGAAAAAACATAATGGATATAGTCATGTCGTAAGTCAGATTTTGTAATGCAAAATTAAAGTAAAACTGCAAGTATTTTATATTTTTATAAATTTATTTGCATTATTGCCTCACAGCAAGAGATTCTCTGATTCAATTCTCATCTGGGGTGCCTTCTGTGTCGAGTCTGTATGTCCTCACTGCATTCATGTGGGTTTCATCGGGTGCTCCGCTTTCCTCTCAAGTTAAAAAGACATGCATTCAGGGCGTTTCTCCCCGGGTTTCCACTGAAATTTGGCTCGTTCCAAGTCAGAGTTTCCCAGTAAACAAATGTTAAATAAATAAATTGTGATCAGTACATCTTAGAAGGTGATGAAGGGGATGAATATATTTTAATAATGATGTATAAGTATCAAATATATAAGACTATGATTATTCAAGCTTGAGCACTGTGCTGGCCACATTAGAGAGAGAGAGCCATACATGTGTATGGTGTTTATTCATCTCCTTATGTCATCGACTTCATCTACACCTAGATAGAACTTTGCTTGTTTGGGTTTTGTTTCAGCAGGTCCCTAATTTCCAATGCTCAAAACTGTATCAATGTGAAAAGACAAAGCATTAAATAGAAGGGATGCAAGAGGGTATGCAAACAATGTTTGTTTATGCACTACATGCAGGAGAAAGATTACATTCATTTTTGTCATGAGGCTATGTAGAGGGAAAGGGTTTAGATTAAACTATTGTATCCAGCAACCTTTAAGGCTTTATTTCCGGGGTGGCCCCAACACATTCCTAGATGTAGAGCCACTGGAAGAGGAAGTAAGGGGTTTCCACCAGAATGAATGTAATCAGGGTATGGCAGATAAGCATTAGTGCAGCACTTGAGAATACTAATGGCAATAAAGAACTGACTGAAAGAATGCTCCTGAAATGGTTTTAAAAATGGAAGACAGAAGAAAGCATTGGCGCCAGCAAACAGGATGAAAGACAAAAATGATTCACAGAAAATACCTGCATTGCAAAAACTGGACACAGCTAAAGATGATCAGTGGAGTAAAACTTTCACTAAATAAAAAACTTTGACTTTGAGTGGACTCAGTTAACTGTGTAGTCCATATAGTGGCATTGAGGGTAATCTTTCCAATGTTTATAAGTCTAAGCTTTGTAAGTATTAAAAAAATGCAAACACTGATTACTGTAATGAATGCTTTGCAAATGATATTTGACTTTATTTGGGGGTGTCTGAATTATCTTTTCGTCTTTTTGGCTAGGATCAGTTGTAGGATCCATTCACAGAAAACAGTGTCTAAAGAGAGGAGTGTGTTTTCAGTGAAGGGAGAAGTCAACAGGAAAATACAGTAACTTGATTGGCTGCAAATAGGAATTTTCCTGCGCTTCATCCTGGACTGACAAGACTGATTAGCATCCTAAATGTTGTTTTTCTTTCGGCTTTTCCCGGTTAGTGGTCGCCACAGCGGAACTCCGGTCCACTAATGATTGGCAGTCAATTTTTATGGTGTCGCGCATCCTAAATGTAAACTGTATAAACAACTGATGTAAACTAATTTAGGCAGCATCCTCTTAGTGCTGTTATGGACTTAAAAAGGAAGTGCATGTATTGATGTTTAGAATATTGCACTGTCTGGAAAAAATGTAATGAAATTAAAAAAAGCAGTGCTTATAAAAGCACAGGCATAACCATAAGCTTAATAAATGGTGAGAAGAATGTGAGAATGAGAGAGACCTCAGTAATAGGTACTTATAGTACTAATAATCACTGAAAAAAGGTAGGGAGAAGTTTAAAGGTTAAATAAATAGTATGTGGTGAAATTATAGGATGTAATGAACACTGCAAGTGGAAGTTGAAAGAAATTGTAGTGGGAACAAATGGGGAGAGTAGAGCTTGTCAATCAGAGGAACATAAAAAGCATAAAAGCATGAATGATGAAGTCCTAAAGAGTGGCGCACAGTCAAAAAAAAAGAGAGAGAGAGAAAGGTGGCTTAGGCATACATCTGTACATGGAAAACCTTAAAGGTATAAAAGGTGCAGTCCACTTCAGGATGGCCAAGTGGATTCTGATTAGAGCACTTAATCGCACCGTGGGTTGGAGGTATTGTTTTAGGTTTAGTTCACTTGTACCTAGTTTCTAAAGGAATTATGTTACAAAAAAACCTAAATAGGAATTGAAGGGAACAAATGAGAAATGAATTTAGCAAAACTATGCTGCCTATGCAAATGTGTATATCTAAAGTACACATGCCTGCCAGCCAAAATTGAGATCTATGCTGATGCTTGGTGTGGGGGTATATAACACAGGAAAAGAGAGCAATGTGACATAAAATGTAAATAGTCCAAGTGCATCCATAATGTGAAGCAAAGTATTGATGCATATTAAAAAGAACAAACTAACCTTAGTAATGTTGCAAGAAATGCACCCAGATAAGAGTGCGTATACCATAAGTTCATGAAAATGGGCTTTCAGATAGGGTTTATTTGTAAGATTTCAAGGGGTAAAAAAAAAGATGTGTAGTCATTCTTATAGCAAGAAGTGCTGCTGTTGCTATAGAAAAGGAGAGACTAGGTAGTGAAACAAGATACGTTGTGGTTATAGGAAACTGGAATGATGAAGCAACCTTTGCAAACATTTATATTCCACCTAAGACAAATGAAAAACATTGAGGAAATGAGTGAGGTGCTAAATTTTTATCAAGGGATGTTGTGCAGTAGGGAAGACTGGAATATAATTTCAAAATTAGGAGATCTGTTGAGGAGTTAAGGAAGGTACATGTGTCAGAGGAAGAAAGATTCCTAAAAGAATGGACAGATGTGTTTGAAGATGTGGCAGAAGTGATAGGTGAGATTAAAGATTACACAATTTTTTTTTTCCGTAAGTATGGTAACTAGGTTAGTTAGAATTTATGTAAAACCGGAAACACTACATGGCTATGAAGGTAGATGCGACACTGTTATCTGTGAGACACTATTGCACAGGATGCATCGTACACTATTGCAAATAAACTAAATATATCAGCACAGGCAGAACAAAATTAAAAAAATATGCAGATAAATATAAAGGAAAAGTACAAAATAAGCAATTCATTCATGCCCAAAACAGTTTTTTAGAGAATTGGGGGGGGGGGGGGGCAAATTTGAATAGAAACAAAACAACAAAGGAATGGAAATACCACCAAAAAAGAAGAAATAGACACATTTTGGTTGAAATATCTATTAAGACCCTGTGGAACATAATAAAGATGCTGACTGGGCAGAAGTAGTAAAAGAGACTGTAAGAAGTTCAAATGTGCAGGATATGAAATGAGATGAAGTAACAGCTAGAGAAACTGAAACAAAATTAAGAAAACCTCCTAACTGGAAAACCCAAGACTCAAATGCAGCACTTAACTTCTGGCTAAAAGTATTAACATTTTTACACGAAGATTGAGCCCTGAGTAAGAACTAATTATATACGCATCCCAAACAGACACCAGCCTGCTTAACATAGCTCTCAACTGTCCAGATTTTTTACTCCTATTTTGATACATTTCTCATAAAATTGTAGTTCTCTGCTAAATCACTGGCAAATCATTAAGGACTAAACTCAGAAAATAATGGCAGACATCTGATTTTCAGATTTAATAGCCTTCAGAAAATTAATGCTAATGCAAAACCTGTTATTCTATCAACTGTCTAAGTTTGTAAGAGCAGTATTTAAAAAGTGACCCTATTGGGTCTTTGTACCCGTCATTTGTGGGTTTGTCCAGATTCCTTACTCTAAGAGGTTGAGAGGCATGCTGATTAACAACAGGAAAAATGATACTTCTTAAGAGTGAACCTGCAACCTTTCCTAAAAGCTATAAACCTTCCTTTTGATGATGTATGAACTGTATACTGGAATAGATGCTGACAGAATTTATAGTAATTTAGAAGAAAATTTAAAGTGGCAAAGGAACAAATGGTTAACAAAAGAAAGTCATATAGAACGAAGAATCAGTATATGAAGTCATAATGGAGAATTGTAAAAAGGGAACAGTCCAAGTATGGCATGGATAGATTACAAAAAGCATTTGGCATTATTACACAGTCATGAATAAAGTAGTGCTTATAGATATGTAAGATATGCCCTACTTTTATCAATTAAATTACAGTTACCATGCAACAGTGGCAGACAAGTTTGCAGCTAAGCCATGATAAAGGACACATTAGTAAGCTTTTCTACTATGCCTAAGTGGGGATTTGTGTCAAAAGCTTAGACTAGGTCAAGGTATGCAGTGCGTACTGTTTTGCCTTCATCCATGTCTTTGGTGACCTTTTCAAAAAATCCGCCAGGTTGCGTAAGCATTACCTGCCCTTAACTCATTCCCTCCAGTACAACTCTTTTGAGTGTGTACGTTTAACTCCCACTGGGTATGGCTTGAGCCTTTAAAAAAAAAAAGAAAAATTAAGTTACACCTTACAGTTAAAACAAATATTTGTATCTATGGAACCGTAACTAGAAAACTGTAAATGTCAAACTAATTAGGATAAATTAAGCTTTAAATTAGTGGTATTCATTCAATTTGATGCTTTAAACTAGATTTTATAAGCCAAAACAAAGGCAGTAAATATTATTTTTGTAATGTTGTATAACAGCTTATGATCTCTCTAACCATTCAAGCAAGATGCATACTGCCAGCCGAATTTTCTTCATTCTGCTGTGAGCTTTCATATGAGGCTATGCAGTTCTGTCTGCGTTACCTGAATGTTGAGATATTTGGAGAAATATGAAAATTATTACAATGCAGGTAAATAGTATACAAATAATCAATTATCTCTTTAACTGTATTAGACAGAGGTCAAATATCAGTACAGTTGTGTTTGCCATCATGTATACTTTGAGTAAATCTTCCGATACTTTGTATGTAGCATCGTTTTTGGAATTAATTCAAATATGAGCAGACAATATTTGGCTCCTAGAGACATCAGTAAGAGCTAACTGCAGAAAACGCCTGGAAGAACTCTGCTGTAATGAGTTAAGGAATCCAAACTGAGACTTGGTCCAATGTTTGGAGATTCCAAGTGTCCTGATTGATTAATTCCATGATAAGTCTTTCCATGACTTTGCAAATGAGGGCAGTCAGAGTTAAGAATCTGTAATTGCCTAGGTCTCTGGAGGTCTTTGGATTTTTGTCATTTGGAAACAGACGTGATTATTTGGTGAGAATTGGAGGAGAGCAGTGCTCAGTGCAACTTCCCAGCAGTAAACTCAAGCAGTCATATGGTTTTATTTATTAAATAAAATGGTATCATATTGTAGAATCCCGATTGTTTTTTATAAGGTTGGAAAGGGGGAAGATGGGAAATCTGGAAATGAGAGAGAGGGAGAGTGAGAAGACAAGGGCACACAATGAAGAAGGTTATGCTAGAGGAGGAGGGGCACTATGTATTTTGAGGAGAATAGACCAACACCCCAGTTTTTTAAATTTTTATTTGCATGCGGAGTTGTGAAAGGAAATAAGGGAAGAGGGTGTAGGAGATAGGCTTGGGGGAAGACTTAAGGAATCCATGAACCATAAAAAACAGGCAAAACAGAAAGGAACAGTATTGTGGGCTGAGATTAATTGGATACACCAGACATATTCATTGCAGATAAAAAAGAGGGGGGGGGGTTAAGGAGGTTCAAAGTGCAGATTTCACAGAAATCTGGAGGACCTTAATTATTCCCCTGTGTAATGGACTTTCAGAGGCTGACCATGATGATGTGGAGGCCTCTGGTGGCTCAATGGCCAGACCTGATTAGGTCTGTGAGTCTTGCATCTGGTGGAGGAGGGTTTCCTTAGGTTGAAGGAGCCTCTCCACTCCCTCATCTGGGTCCACAAGCTTGCAGTGTTGGTAGCTTTCCAAGCTGCCACACTCCTGAGGGGTCCACCGGGGCAGAACAACCATCCCAACATTGTGAAGATGTCCCAGTGTGGGCAGCGGAGATGGTGAACAGTCCCTCACCTGGAAGGCATGCTTCAGGGCTGCCCCTGGGTTCTCTGGACCTGTGGAAAAAGGAATATAAAAAAGATAGAGAAAAAAACTAAAAAGAAAAAATTTGTGTGTGTCAAATATATATATATATATATATATATATGTGTGTGTGTGTGTGTGTGTGTGTAGAGAGAGAGAGAGAGAGAGATGGTGACTATAAGGACTTATAAGTGGTTTAAAATATGTCATTTTAATTACAGAAATGAATAACAATTTACCTCGCTAATTGTCTGAGTGCTACTAAGTACTCTTACTGTTGACTACATTCTTTTTTTTCTCAAAAATCTCTTTATTAAATTATTATTTACTAAACATAACATCAGATCGATATAAACCACATATTATAAACTTTTAGATAGGAATTTGTTAAAGTTATACAAGCTTATATAGGAGAGCATAGAACTAAAAATATCAACTAAACAACTATAACTATATACAACATGTAAGAGAAATGGTAACCATAGGAAATATTATTATAATGTATTTAAAACTCTAGAGAGATTTAAAAAAGCAAGATTGAGGGTAGTAAAAAATTATGCAACATACCAACAAGACAAGACCACTAATCACTGTTAATGATAAGTAACACTTTGTCAATTGCTTTATTGTTAAAAGCTATTTTTTTTAGGACTCTTTGCCAAAGTGTTATGTGCCGCAATATAAGAGTGAGCTAAAGATCTAAAACCATTCCAATTTAATTTGGTGCGGTCAAGCCAGTTTTTTTGAAATGTAAAATTTTATCAATGAGCAAATATAAATAATCACATGTGTATCTAGTTTAGATAACTGTAGTATAGGAATATGAAGGATAGCTAATTCCCAAGTTAAAGTGGATTTGTGGTATCCCATTCTCTGTAATCTCACTCTCAAAGAAGTCCAAAGTTTATGTGAATGATTGCAAAACCAAAAAATGTGTAGAAGATCCGCTTTCGGAAAAGCACAGCACGGACATGAAGAAGACTTACTAGCATTGAATTTGTTGAGTTTAGAGGGTGTGAGATGCGCATTGTTGTTGATCATCAGTTGGGTATAAAACAATTTTTTAAAAGGTGAATAATCTAGAGTGATCTTAATAGCGGATATTTTCTGATCTACTGATAGATTAGGGTTGTGTTCATCCCAAAAATTGGAAAAGAGACATTGGGAATCTTGTATTAAATTACTTAATAACTTGTATGATTTGGATAGCATTTTATTAGGAAGCAAAAGTGTTTGGATTATCGTGTCTAGATTATTAAGATCTTGTTTCTTCGGATTTATATGGTCCAATTTAGTCAAAGCTAATTCTCTTAATTGACGTAAAGTTGTGGTATAAGTGAGATTAACCTTAAGTAACTTACGTATATCTGACAAAGGTTTATCTTTATAATTCAAAAGATCCCAAACCTTGAGATTTTTGATTCGGGGAAATTTTGTGAGATCAAAAAGGTTATCATTTAATTTAAAGTTTGGATTTAAGTGAAAAGGCTGAAGTACATGTGAGACAGCATCTAGGTTAATGAGTTTCAAAATCTCTTGGAAAGCTTTTGCTTTATGTTTTAGGAAATTAGAAATTTTAAGAGTGTTTATGATATCCGTAGGTAGGAAAGGAAGAACTGCAGGATTAATATTTTTGGATATAATGTATTGATGCCATAATTTCACCCAATTGGGATAATGATTGTAATTAGAAGGATTCATTCTGGAGATAACTAAAAGTTTGTTAGCTGAAATAATTAGATAATATAAATAAAAGTTAGGCAAACCCAACCCTCCCTTATTTTTATGTATTGTCAATTTGGAGTAAGAAATCCTAACGGATCTAGGATACCATATAAATTTGGCTAATTCTTTATTAACTTTATCAAAAAAATTTTTAGGAATAATTTGATCTGAGGAATTAAATTGAAAAAGGAGTTTGGGCAGAATATTCATCTTAATTATAGCAGCTTTAGATAAAAGTGATAAATTTAGAATTTCCCATCTGCGTAAATCCAACAATATTGAAGACCATAGCTTAGCTAAGTTATTTTGAAATGTGGATAAGCTGTTATGTTCAATATGGATACCTAAGTATTTAACTCCATACATACTTTTAAAAGGGGAGTCCTGAAAAAAATATATCTTATGAGCTAAAGGGTTAATTGGGAGAATATGGGTTTTATTTGAATTAATGTGATAATCAGAGGCTAGTGAAAATAAATCTAGACAGTTAATCAGTTTTTTAAGATCAGTAATAGGTGTTTGAAAATAAATGACAAGGTCATCCGCAAATGCTGACAAAAGCAGATTTGTATTTAATAATCTAGGAATTTTATGAAAAGATTTTTGTGCTAGATAAAGTAATAAAGGCTCAATATATAAATTAAAAAGAAAGGGAGAAAGCGGGCATCCTTGCCTTGTACCACTAGTAATTTTAATCGGTTTAGATGTACATCCATTTATATGCAATATGGTAGAGGAGTCTTTATATAACATTCTAATGAAATTTATAAAAGTAGTAGGTAGATTAAAACAAATCATAGTTTGAAATAAAAATTCCCAATTCACTCTGTCAAAGGCCTTCGAAGCATCAAGAAACAATGCATAGAGAGGGTTCTTATTAAATTTGGTGAAATGTATTATGGATTCTAAAGTTAAAGTATTATCCCATGCATGCTTATGGGACATAAAGCCTGATTGCTCTGAAGAAATTATAAATGGTAAAACCTTTTTTAATCTATTAGCAAGGATAGAGGCTAAAATTTTAATATCTATATTAATTAATGCAATGGGTCTATAATTGTGTGGATCTAATTTATCTTTATTGTTTAAAATGGATTTTGAAGTGTTCCAATGCAAATCGGAAATGTTATTAGTTTGTATATAGTTATATACTTTAAAGAGGAAGGGGACTAATTCTGTTTTGAAAGCTTTAAAGAATTCAGCTGTGTAACCATCAGGGCCAGGTGATTTACCATTTTTGAGTCTGTCAATAGACTCAGAAATTTCCTGAATAGTTAAAGGAGCTGATAGAGATTTCTGACATTCATCACTCAATTTGGGAAATACAATAGAACCCAGAAAGTCATTAATATGATTCTTAGTTGTAGGATTAGGGGTCTTAGAATATAAGTGTGTGTATAAAGAAGTGAAAATTAACAATATATCTTTATCAGTACTATATAACTGTTTTTTGAATTGTATGGGCGATATCTTATGTCTGGTAAGGTTATTTTTAATTATCCGTGCAAGAGCTTTAGAAGGCACCTGAGCCCATTCAGAATAAGTAGCTAAAAGCTTTTGTTCTAATATAGAAAGATTGTGCTGATGTAAAAGAAGCAATTGCTTTTGAGAATCTATTAATTGCTTATAAATTGAAGGAATAGGGTTCATTCTGTAATTATTTTCAAGGGATTGAATATTATTTTTAAGAAAAAGCTCTTTATTTCTATAATATTTTTTGAGAAATGAAGCCTTACTAATAAGCATCCCCCTTATTTTAGCCTTGCATGCAGCCCATTGAATATCATATGGAATCTTAGTTGACTCTAGGTTTAAATCCATTTCCTGAATTATTTCAGAACATAATATTTTGATTTCCATATTAGATAGCAAATTATTATTTAATGTCCACTTAATGCATTTTGATGATAAAGGGGTATTTGAAGCTATGTATAAGTTTAACAAAATTCTTGAGTGATCTGAGAGAAACCTCGGCTCAATAGAAAAATTAGTTATAAAGTGAGATATGGTAGCTGATACAAGAAAGAAATCTAACCTTGACCATGTGTTGTAGCATTTTGAATAATATGTGAATATGTCTTTCTTAGTAGAGTAATTAGTGAATTGTAATGGGTCTATAAGATCAAGATCTAACATAAGTTCCTCAAGTGCAATGGATGCTTGATGATTATATGAGGACGAGTTACTAGTACGATCCAAAATTGGATTAATAATAGCATTCCAGTCTCCCCCGACTATGATATAATGATCTTTAAAAGATGAAATAATATTATAAATCTGAAGAATGAAAATGTGTTGAAGATTACAAGGTCCATAGATGTTTAAGAATAAAAAAGGTTTGTCAAGATTATGTATTTTGGTAGTAAAGTAACACCATCTACCATTATTGTCGTAATCTTCCTCAATAATGACCCCCTGAAAGGTCTGTTTGATGAAAATGGCCACCCCTTTAGAATTAGAAGAATCTCCAGCCGCTATTATTTTTCTAATCCACCTTTTATTCCCATCTTTAAACCATTCATTTCTGGGTAAATGAGTTTCTTGTAAGAAACAAATATTGGCTTGGGATTTGAAAATTAAATGATGTATTGGAGATTTCTTAGCTTTATTATTCATCCCTCTCACATTCCATGAGTCAATGTTCAATAAACTCATCTTCTGTAAATCAGATTGTAGGGAAAAAGGAAAATGTAATATGTATCATTAGTATGTTGCACATAATATAAGATTCAATCCTACTAAATATAGTGTTTTGAGCAATATTTAGAATTAAGATTTTTATATATATTATTACAAGGTAATCCCTCAAGACTCCCCCGGTGCCTAACCACCCCCACTGACTTATAAAAGAAAAACAGAAATGATAAAATAAGAACGGTAAAAAAATGGTTACCATTATGTCGTAAATACATAAAGTAGAATTACAAAAAGTCCTAATAAGGACTATTAACAAAATAACCAAACTATACATATTTACATAACTATAAATAGCAAGATGTCCAACCAGCATGAACCCCTACAGAAATATACTCCCATACTCCTATAAATCTATTTAAAATTATAATAGATACAAATAAAATCATGTATTTAGCTTTAAATTACATTAAAAATAAAAATATATGAATGTGACACTCCAGCTGTGACACACAAGCTATATTTATAACAATTCCTAAAACAGCTGTAGAATGTATCAATAAAGGAGAACTGCATAATAAGACATTACTATTATAAGTCTATCATTTCATTAAAATAAAGAAAGAATTAACTAGCTTATGCATCCTATATGAATCATATTAGAAATACAATCTATATAATTTAAAAAACTAACTCACGCGTGTAAGTTCTTTATACACGCATATTAAAAGATGACAAGTTGCTCCAGACATTGAGTAAATAAAGTATTTACATAAGTTATCCTAATTTGTATTAAAAGATACTCCATAGAACAATATAAGCAATACCCCATCAATGTCCAGCAAGACATTAACATTGTGAGTTATTGTACCTCTATTGCCCGTAGCAACTACGGAAGTGAGCGAATGGTGAAAAATCTTATTGCTCAATACCAACTAAATAATGCACACGAGTATACAAAAAAGAGAAAAAAAAAACATGTATGAAACATAGGTACAATCTGTCATTCAGAAAAAAGATGTCATAAATCCACAAGAGTGAATTTTAAAAAAAATTCTGTAAGTCTCGTCAAAGTGTCCAGCGATCTTCACATGCTTATACAGTTGAACTCGAAAAGATAAAGCCTGATTATTTGTTCGAGGATCACCATTATGTACTTAAGAGGGTGTTTCGACTATCATGAAGCAACTCCCTGAGTATACCAGCATTTTAGATTGCCTCAGACTTGGAGACCGGATGTTAAAGGAAGCACTAAACAGACGAACCACTCTGAATCAGGCACTGCTGAACACACAATCTTCAACATTTCACACCTCGACCACACATCTGTGGTAGCAATATGACAGAACCATGCCTTGGAAAAATTAAATAGGTGAGTATTAGTATACCAAATGAAGTTTAGAGCGTAACTCACCCATCAAAAGACAAATGAAGCTGCCTCTGACTGTGAAGCTCTCTACTTCGTAGAGCTCCGACGATGCGCTACCATTACCTAGGAACCAGAAAAATTAATAGCCAGAAACCAATATCTCTCACTTACAAACAGACAGTATGCTATCTTTGTAGCATTAAGGCACTCAAACAAGAGCATGTATCATATGTAACATTGTTAGCATTTTACAAGGCTAAAGCGGGAGTCTCATTGAACAACTTCATAAAAATGCCTTTCGCTTCTTTAGGATCTTTTGCTGAATGTTTAATGTCTTTGTATGTAAATGTCAACGTGTTAGGGTAGCGCATTTGGAATTTGATTCCACGTTTGATCAAGTCAGCACAAAATGGTGACAACTTTTGCCTACATATTTTTATTTGAAGAGGCAAGTCTTGTGAAAAAGACAGTTTGTGTTTGTTCCACATAAAAATCTTCTTACTTCTTGCTGCAGCCAGGATTTTTTGAGTGTCCTGAAAATTTAGGAGTTTAGTATATATGAGTCTTGGTACTACAGAATCCTGACGAACATGCAGCGCTCTATGTGCTCTTTCGACAATCAGGGAATCTGGGCTTGACTCTTGATTTAACAATGCCCCAAAGATTTGTTTGGTAACTGTTAGGAAATTATTATTTTCATATATTTCGGGAAGCCCTCTTATTATTACATTGTTACGGCGACTTCTCGCCTCTAAGTCTAGTATCTTTGCCTGCATCTCCGCTAAAAGGGCATCTTTAGATTTTAAAACATTGTCTATGGAATAAACTCGCATTTCTATCGCTTGGTTTTTATTCTCAAGAATGTCCATTCTATTTGAAATAAGTTTAAGGTTTGTACCAAATTCTGTGAGTTGTTCCGAAAAACCCTGAATGGCAGTTTGAAGAGGTTGAAGCGCTAACTTCAAATCTTCGAGATGGAAGCCAGTATCGTTTCTGTCCTTGGTGCTGGATTTACTAGTGTCAGAGATTTGTTTAGAGGTCTTTAAACGTTTTGAGCCAGTGTAAGTACCAGCCATACCCACGAAACAAATTTGGCAGCCAAATAGATTGCACAGTTAAACTCCTTCTGTAAGCGCGTGGCAGGAGATTGTATAGACTAAAAAATATTTTGAAGTAAAATGAAGAGAAAATTTGATTGTATTTCAATATAAACCCAGTCGGAACGAAGTATTAACGATCCTTAATCTTTCTATGTAGAAATCTTCAAGAAATAACAGCTATAAATATGTTTAAAAAGCCGGTAATTAACTGGGATGTGAGGAGCACCGGGAATAAGGGGCACTCTAGTCGGCGACCATCTTGGAATCCGTTGACTACATTCTTAGAGAATGTATTGATGGTACTTCACATTAATACTTACTAAGTTTTGTACAGTAAGTAATTCCGTACTGCTTTATGGATTACTAATTGCAATATATATGAATACTTTATTGATACACATGCAGAAAATTATTTTCTACTTACTGCAGTATCTCAGTGGGCTTTTTACTCACTAGTGCCTTCTGTCAAAGAGCAAGTCTTCTCTGTAGACTTGCTTCTTCTCAACTGTGGAGATAATAAAACAAAGTAAAGGAAGTCAAAGTTGTGTACGCATGCCATTATCAGTGTACATCAGCTATGAAAGTTTTTTTTTTTTTTTATTTCTGACTTGACTTGAAACTGATTCCACATTATGAATGCCAAATGCAAGGAAGCATCACTCTTTGATTGTGTCTTTTGGCTTTTCCCGGTTAGGGGTCGCCACAGCAGAACTCCGGTCCGCTAATGATTGGCAGTAGATTTTTTACGTGCTGGCTTGCCGGGCCTAATGCACAACCTTCAACGAAGGAACGTCCATTCACGCATGTCGCCACACAGAAGACGCTCTAACTGAGAATCGAACGGGCAACGTCTAACTGTGAGGCGACAATGCTCCCGCAGCACCACCACCGCAGTGAAGCCTCACTCTTTGATAAAACACGGTTATGGACTTTCTGGGCTATTGGAAATTTAAAGTATACTTGAAAAGTGTGTTAATTCTCTGATGAGCCTTCATTTTTTTCCTGATTAAATAGTGTTTTTGTTACAGCCTGTACTCAACATTGCCCAGATGATACATTTAGAGGCTCCGCACTGTTTGGTAATGGGCAGAGGGGTGGGGTGGGTTTGGTTTGGTTTACCTCTTGATGTATTTATCTTAATGGGAAAGCTACAGGTAATCAATTTTTTTACTTCAGCTAGGCAGTTTAATCTGCAGTATTGACTGAAGTGTTTATCTGTGTGTACATGAATATTTCCATTAATTTTAAGGTGTATTAACTATTCACAAATTAACTAAGCATGCCAGCATGCAGTAAGGAAATAAGTGTACAGTATGCAGGTCATAAAATTGCTGTTCATCCCCCAGTCTCACTCTCCCTTGCATGTGGTTGTCAGCAAATTTGCACTCGTATATAGTATTGATGTGCCTCTGATTTAACATCACCAGTAAAAAGCATTGCTTATTGCATTTCTATTGCTTTGCATCTTGCACTTAAAATGACTTTTGCATTTCTATTGCTTTGCATCTTGCATTTGAAATGACTTTCACATATGTATATGCACAGTTCAAACTAAGATATGCATGCACACACGTGTGGTGTGTGTGTATATATATATATATATATATATATATATATATATATATATATATATGTGTGTGTGTGTGTACACACACACACACACACACACAGGTATATTCATTTATATGTGCCAACTTGCATTTTTGTTGTACATATCTGTAGTTAAAAAAAATACATGGCTGTACACTTATGTATATATGCACAATCATGCAGATATGGAGTGAGTGTTTTTTTTTAATGACCGTGTTTATGTAAACCTACATCTCTCTCCTTCTCTCCCTCCCTCTCTGTCTGTATATATGTGTGTGTGTGTGTGTATATGTATGTATGTACACACATTACATTCCTGTGTAGTAAACAGGAGCCCAGTACTTACAACAGAACTCTGTCTTTTTCTCTTGGACCTTTGACACCCACCTGGCCAGTTGGTCCCTCATCTGCTTCTTTCAGAAGTGGCATTTACCTACTCCAGCTTCTGCAGGTATGAATCCTGCAGCAGATGGAGAAGGTTTTTCGTAGGAGCTATCCTTGGAAAGCTCCAGAACAGGAGTGAAATATGCAACTCTGATGTAGAGGATGTGTGTGTATGAACTATGATCTCTGCGGTGTAACATTACTGTGACTGGCCCATACGCCCATGTAGGAATAATACCTGTAGAAGTTATAGCAGTGTAAAGGTTTTATGTAGTAAAATTACTCTTATGCAGTTCCATTTTTATAATCCCAGTGTTCAGTTGGTACATGAATGAAAGTCATCCTGCACTGTTGTAGCAAGACACATGTTAATGATGGCTTCTGTTGCTCGTTCATCTCTAACGCAATTAATAAGAAGGCTTGTTGTTTCATTCTGATGCTTTTATACATACACATCAGGATGGCATGTAGCATCAAGTACGAACAAACTAGTTAACAAACAGAGCTCACATACATGCTTGTTACATCTCAACAGCTAACTACAAAGTGGCAGTCAGGTTCGCATGTGCTCAGTGTTTATACATTTGTACAAGCCCTTGGGTAGCTTTTTAAAATTATATACAAACACATTGATCTACATCCTCCTTCTTAAAAAGATTGCCTTTTTATACAAAACAATGTTAGAGCTATACATGCATTACTATATACACTCAAAACAAAACACAATGTTCATGTCCAAGGTGCATCATGTCTGCTACAGGGTTTAGAGGTTCAACCATATCTCGTAACATAACAATTGGGACCAAATTTGGCAACAAGGGCAGTCCTTGGTGCACAACGCATATCAGGAACTTCTGGATTTGTCATAGGAACAGGAATGTTCTCTGGATTTGTAAAACCGGACAACTCACTTTGAGGTGGTCTTTCTCACAGGGTATATGCTGTGGTGTAGGTTCGGATACCGGTCTCAAATGCTTCCAATTCTGCCTAAAAGTTCATCCTTCTGATTGCACAATTAACGATCTCTGCTCTGGAACAATATTCTTCATGACACCAATACGATCATAAACTTTGGACATTTGCATCCTTACCACTTCTCTCTCTCGTAATAGATTTAGTGGTTTATTGGTCTTATAGTAGGACTTCTGGGATATGTGCTTCTGCAACAGATTGGCTTTTACTGATCTGTTATTCTTGACACATGGAACCAGCAGTTGCCTACTGATTGGCAATGTGGTTCTGGTTTGTCTTGACAGAAGTCTCTGAGCAGGTGAACTAAGATGTTTATCACTTGGAACATTTGTGAGAGTCAAGAGATTCAGGAAAACATCCCTATTGTCTTGTTTTGACTTCTCAAGCAACTGTTTTGCACTTTGCACTGCGCGTTCTGCTGAACCATTTGCATGCGGGGTACTCTGGACTACTACTGATATGAGTAAAGTCCCATTCTTCAGAAAATCTTTTGAAATGTTGGTCTGTAAACTGCGTGCCATTGTCAGAAATAACTTTATACGGACCATCATGAACAGTAAAATGACGTTTCATCTTAGTAATGATAGTACTTACTAGAAAAGAAAGATTGGCAAGACAAGGCTGTAAAAATAAAAACTGTTTTAATAAAAACAACGACCAATCCAAACAATGGTGGTGCTTTGGGTTTTGTTCTCCTTCATCAGGGTCTGATGAAGGGTTGGGAACCCCCGACTTCAATTTATTTTTTTGATGGGATTATTATTTTATTTATTACCTTTTCCCTTAATGATAGTACTTGGGTGCTAGGTTGGGAAGTAGGTCAATCTCAAACCAATTGGAGTAAGAGTCTACTAATACCAAATAATGTTGACCATTCCACTTGAAGATATCAGTGGTTGCAGTCGACCAGGGTAGTTCTGGAGTCTGGTTAAGCTGAAGTGGTTCCTTCTGTTGATGTGGCTTTGTACTATTACACACTGAACAAGATAAAAGTGCTCTCTCAATGTCTTGTGACATCGAAGGGCAAAATACTAATCTTTCATCCTTCTTTTGGTAGATTTGGTTCCTGGGAGACCACGATGCAAGATAATAATATACTCTGGTTGCAAGGACTTTGGAACATTTACATGTTAAGTTGTCTATCTCACCTTCATTCTTGCTGGATGGGTTCGGAGCCGACCTCGGCTCTGACTCGGCCACTCTAAAAGCTTGAGAGTTGGTTCCACCGGCTCGAGGCTGCCCCTATATCCCACAATGCTAGGCGTGAATTACCTCAGATCTCGTTTGCCGCTACAGCGATCGAGGTGTTTTTCTACCGGCTCCAGGTCAGTTTTAATTAGATTAGTCTAATAACTGTCTAAACTTCCTTTAGCTTAGTTTTTTCCCTTTTTACCTTTAGTGTAGTGGATATTTTATCCTTTCTACCCTTATTCAGCCCCTTCTTCAAGAACTAATAAGTTCTTTCCCTAGGCCTTTGGGCCCTTCCATCCCTTACAGTGTGTGTATGTGTTTTTGGTAGGGGTTTATACCTATAACTTTTCAGAAGTTTGATTTAAAGTAATTTAACTTAATTTTTTCTGACAGTGTAATCGGTGTGTGTGTGTTTTTGTGTGTGGTTACACTTCGGTTCCTTGAAAATGTCCAAGGATTCAAAGGTCTCAGGCGTCAAGATGTGTGACTCGTGCTGTCAGAAAATGTCTCTGACAGACGGTCACACTTCTTGTGTGTACTGCCTGGGACCTTTACACCTGCAGGACTCTTGTGCTGTATGCCATGGCTTCAGCCCTAGAGTCCTGCAGGAAAGGAAAAACAAACTCATACTAAGGGGTTTGCTTAAGCCTGAAGATTCCCTATCTGCTACCTCGGGAAAACCTTCCAAGGCTTCTAAGACCTCGACTCCAGCTTCTGAGTCGAGGCCTAAGGCTTCGAAGTCTGCTACTGCATCGGCTCCGGCTGGAGCCGATGAGTCCTTCACTGCAGCTTCTGTGGTTCCCTCGGCTCCGGCTGGAGCCGAGGTATTGGAGATTCCTGGGTCGGCTCCGATCAGACCATCGGAGCCGACATCTAGAAAGAGGTCGAGGTCACCATCCCTTGGCTCCGTTCGTTCGGCTCCAGCGTCTCCCTTGCTGTCTGAACGGAGCCACAGATCTCACTCCTCCAGGTCATTGAGGCTCTCGGATCATGACCTCCAGGGGGTAGTGAGTCGACTTCTAAAGTCCGAGGCACTGGCCCAAATGCTTCAGAGCCCGACTCATCAGTCGATGCCTCAACCTATTCCCCTAAATATTCCTCCTCCGACTCCTTTGAGCTCGGAGCCGGGGCGTCTCGGAACCGAGACTGTGTTAGCGTCGGAGCCGATACATTTGTCTTCGGCTCCTTCGTCGGCTCCGATTTCTTCTTTTGAAGAATCTCGGCGCCGGACTTCCCTCGTCGGCTACGAGGGGGTGAGTGGCATCGGACCCTTGTCCGACCCCCCTCTCCCTCTCGGTGCTTCGCCGCTGGTGAGTTCGGCTCCGACATCGGCCTCGGAGCCATCTCTGTCGGTGCCGAGGGAGGTTCTCAGCTTCTCGGAGCAGGTACCTCTGGCTCTGCCTGACAGGGGTGCATTCGAGGTCATGCGGAGTGTGTTGGAACCTTGTTCAACTCCACAGTCGGCTCCGTCCGCCCCTCCCTCTTCGGTGCCTCAGGTTATGTCTACTCACTCCCTCATCCCAGACCGCAGAGAGCCAGCTCCTCAGGAATCCCCTGTGGGGATCTCATCCTCTTCCGAGGCCTCCCCTGAATTGGCAGGGGAGCCCCCTAGGAAGAGAAAGTGTAAGAGGAAGCACATAGACTCACCTGAGTCTGTCACCTCTGACACAGATTTAGAGGATTCCGAGGGTTCCCCCCATTCCCCTTCTGAAGATGTCTCCTTTGCGGACATTCTAGAGATCCTGAAACAGAGGGGAAATTGGCCAGCCCTTAACCCTTCGGAGGATGAATCTGTGTATCTTGAGGCGTTTGGCTCTCGCCCTTCCACCTCCTGGGTGTATTGCCCCTTTCATCCCCTAATGCAGGTGGTGGCAAAGGCCTGGACGGCTCCTGACTCAGTGGACCCTACCCCCAGGAGACCTTCTAAATTTATAACAGCACCAACTGACAAACAATTTCTGACCAAAGGTGTTACTGTGGATGCTATGGTGGTAGCTGCTGCCACCAAGAAGGAACTAGCTGATCCTTCAGTGCCTGTTCATCCCCCTAACAAAGAATCTAGGTCTATGGACAGGTATGGGAAGCGGATGTTTTCGTCAGCAACCTTTGCAATGCGTTCGCTGAACTACCTATGCCATTTCACCCGTCTCCAGAGAGACTTGATCAAGGAAGCGAGTGAGATGTTGAAGGATCCTACAGCTGCAGATTTTCAGGACAAAATGAACACCCAACTGACTACCCTGAATTCGATAGCTAACTCCTCCATGCGCCTCCTTTCATATGCGGCTGATGGAGCGAGTAGAGCCGCAGGGACAGGTGTCGCCTTACGGCATGCCTGGATGCGACTATGCAATTTTGGACCCCTTTAAAACGTCTTTCACTAATTCCCGCTTGATGGATCTCTCTTTGGTCCTCAAGTGAAAGAAACCTTGACTAGGTGCGAGACGGATGGCAAAACTCTGTCTGCCGTTGGAGTCCGTTTTTCTACTCCTTCTAGACCTTACCCCAAAGGCCAGAAAAGTGGGAAAATGTGGTTCTGCAAACAATCACAAGGGAATTTGCCTGACGCACAGAGTCGGTTCCCCTCCAGAGGCAGAGGAGGGAACAATAATGGTAGACGTCGCCCCAGAGGCAGAGGGTTCCACAGAACCAGGGCAATCGAGAAACCTTTTCCGATAAGCCCTTTCAGCATCCCTGAGGTGTTGCCCGACTGTCCACCTTCGGAGGCAGTCGGGGGAAGATTGTCACTGTACCCAGAAGCCTGGCTATCCCTAACTCAAGACAAGTGGGTACAGTCCATCATTTCCGAAGGCTATTCCATTCCCTTCGTTCGCATTCCAAACCAATCAAAAAAATCCCTTCCAGATGTTCCACCCGCTCAAAGGGATCTTGCAGCTTTGGAAATTTCAAAGCTGCTTGCAAAAAGAGCAATTCAGCCAGTTCCAGCAGACCAGCAAGGATCCGGAATCTACTCCAGGTTCTTTTTAGTTCCAAAGAAAACAGGGGACTGGAGACCAATTTTGGATCTCAGTATCTTGAACAAGTCGGTCAAGAAAACAAGATTTCGGATGGTCATGCTACAGTCCATCCTTCCCCTATTGGGAAAGGAAAACTGGATGTGCTCTATAGACCTTCAGGATGCGTACTATCACATAAAAAAAATGAACAGACGCTCCAGAAGATTCCTCCGCTTCAGGCTGGGAACCAGTCATTTTCAATTCAGGGCCCTGCCCTTTGGTCTCACCACTGCCCCCCTGGGTGTTTACCAAATGCATGGCAGTGGCAGCTTCTCACCTGAGACGTCAAGGATTCCAGGTGTTTCCATATTTGGACGACTGGCTCCTCACAGCTCCCACCAAGCATCTTCTTCTAATGGCCAGGGACTACACCTTTCGCATTTGTCAAAAGTTAGGCATATCAATAAATTGCGAAAAGTCTGTTTTGTCGCCTTGTCGTACTATTACCTTCATAGGCGCAAATCTAGACACAGTCAACATGTCTGCGAGACTAACAGATCAGAGAATAACAGACATACACAAACTGGTCTCGCTCCTCTTCAGCAGCAACAGAGTCAAAGCCAGGTTAGTTCTGAAAGTATTGGGGATTATGGCGGCTGCCATACCTCTGCTTCCATTAGCCAGATTCCACATGAGAATCCTTCAATGGATGCTCTTCACACAATGGTCATACCAGCAACTTCCGATGTCCCACACCATTATGATTACGCAAACATGCAAGAATCATCTTCTGTGGTGGATGTCTTCCCCTCAGCTCTTCTTGGGAAGACCCTTTGTTCCTTCCCTCTGGTTGCTACTCTGACAACGGACGCCTCCCTGATCGGGTGGGGGGGGCATTATCAGGGCAGAACTGTCCAGGGCACATGGCAACCAGACGAATGCCACTTGCACATAAATGTTCTAGAGATGAGAGCAGTGCTTTTAGCGTTGCAAGCCCTTCAAGACTCTCTTCCCTTGGGAACGATAGCAATCCAGACGGACAATATGTCTGTAGTGTGGTATATCAACAAACAAGGCGGAACCAGGTCCTATCCCCTATGTCGAGAAGCACTCAGACTGTGGCAATGGGTGATTTCTTCTCAGCGGTTTCTGATAGCAACGCACATCCCCGGCAAGTCCAATCAAATCGCGGACAAGTTGAGCAGAGCTATCCTCATGCCTCACGAGTGGTCTCTGAAAGACTCTGTTGTGAGAGAAATTTTTCTCAAGTGGGGTCAGCCTTGCTGCGATCTTTTTGCTACTCCCCAAAACAGCAAGTGCAGAGATTATTTCACCCTATTCCGTTACCAGGCCAGCCCAGCAGAGACGCTCTAGTCCAAATTTGGCCCCGGGGACTTCTGTATGCATTTCCTCCCTTCCCACTAATCTCTCAAGTGATACAGAAAGCTATCGCTCAGAAGGCCTCATTGATCCTCATTGCTCCTTACTGGCCTCGACAGGTTTGGTTCCCCTTTCTGCATCAATTTCTGTTGGAGCAACCTTGGCATCTGGACCTAGTTCCAGATCTTTTGATCCATCAGTCGGGTCAGTTACATCGCTCCTCCCTCTCTGAACCTCACTGCTTGGTTCCTCCAGTTCCAACCTTAGCCAGGCTTCCTCAAATATCTCACTCTGTTCGAGATATTTTGATAGCTTCCCATAAATCTTCCACTCGAAAGATTTATCTGAGTAAGTGGAAACGTTTCGCCTATTGGGGTCAAGGAAGGGACTTAGATCCTTTCACTGCTCCCATCCATATGGTTCTTGATTTTCTAGCTGAACTCTTTCATGCAGGTTCATCTCCTTCTACTCTCAAAGTTCAATTGGCAGCTATATCTAACTTTCATGTGGGCATTTCAGAGTCTGCCATAATGTCCCACAAGCTTTGCAAAGCCTTTTTGAAGGGAGTTTTTCTACTCAGACCTCCTATAAGAAATCCTCCTCCTCCTTGGGACCTTAATTTAGTTCTCAGTTCCTTGATTCTTCCCCCTTTCGAACATGCAGCTTCCTGTTCTTTAAAATTACTATCATGGAAAACTCTTTCTGGTAGCTATTACTTCAGCTAGAAGAGTTTCAGAACTTCAGGCACTCAGCTGTCGATCACCATATCTGTTGTTCCACAAAGACAGGGTATCCTTACGAACCAACCCGTCCTTTTTACCTAAGGTAGCCTCTGCTTCCAACCTAAATCAAAGCATTGACCTTCCTGTGTTCTTTCCAGAATATTCTAATAGGTCTGAACACAAACTGCATTGGCTAGATGTTCGTCAGTTAAGGTACTATTTGGATAGGACCAAACAATTCAGAAAAACTGACCAGCTGTTTGTCTCTTATGCAGAAGGCAGAAAGGGACTTTCTGTTTCCAAGGTATCGCTATCTAGATGGCTAACATCTCTGATTTCAATTGTTTATGAAATTAGACACCAAAAGCTGCCTAACAAACCTAAGGCCCACTTCACCAGAGCTTTGGCTACTTCTATAGCCTTCCAAGACAGACTGCCTATTGACACCATTTGTGCAGCGGCTACTTGGGCTACTCCTCACACTTTCATTTCACATTATAAGTTGGATTTAGCTTCTAGGCATAGAGCTAACTTTGGTTCCACTGTTCTCAAAAGTCTGTTCCATTAGGCCACCCGGGACAAGGTGCTAGGGACGCGGTCCCATCCAGCAAAAATGAAGGCGAGATAGACAACTTAACATATAGAAGTTATGTTCTTACCATAACGTTCCATGTTAGTTGTCTTCTTCTCGCCTTCTTTCTTGCGTCCCACCCTCCTTCCCCCTGGCCTGGACAGACCTGGAGGAGTTTGATTATGACCTCTCTTTCTACCACCTCTTTGCTATAGCTATATGCACTGCGGTGCATAATTTTCCTGGACCAGGCTTTAGGTCACCTTCCTCTTTCCCTTTGTTTATAGAGGTGGACTATCTTTCCAGTAATTCTGGTTGTATTTTTAGCTGGGCCTAGCTCACAAACGAGATCTGAGGTAATTCACGCCTAGCATTGTGGGATATAGGGGCAGCCTCGAGCCGGTGGAACCAACTCTCGAGCTTTTAGAGTGGCCGAGTCGGAGCCGAGGTCGGCTCCGAACCCATCCAGCAAGAAAGAAGGCGAGAAGAAGACAACTAACATGGAACGTTATGGTAAGCTTATAAATGCCTTAGGGCAGATAGCCTAGTATAAACCTATGAACCTATGAACCTAAGAACATAACTTCTATTTTCGGACTTTTCATTATTATACCTTTGGCAGACAAAATCTCATCTCTGTAAGGAAAATAAGGTTGCACTTCTTGAAGTAAACTCGATTGCTTTGATGGCCATACTTGATTGATAAAGTGGTTAAGCCTCTGTAAAACTGGATCTGTGGCTGTGTGATCTCTCGGCTCGTCAAGATGTGTGGAAGAAAAATGTTTCTCTTCCATGCCTTCAAAATCATCAATCAGTTGAGAACCTTCATTCCGTTCAGTGGTATTTCTGGGTGATCTGGATAATGTATAAGCATGATAAAGAAGTTTGCCTTTCTTGTAGACAAGATTGAAATTGTACTTTTCCAATCGCAGCATCATACGTTGCAGTCTGGCTGGAGCTGAATGCATAGGCTTTTTCAGGATTGTGACTAATGGTTGGTGGTCTGTTTCAATCTGAATAGTTCTACCATAAACATAGTCATGAACCTTCGAACATGCAAACACAATTGCCAAAAGCACTTTCTCGATCTGGGCATACTGCATCTCAGTTTGGGTAAGAGTTCTCGATGCATAGGCAACAGGTCGATCATCCTCTTGTAGAATGACTGCACCAAGTCCAAATTTCAAAGCATCACAGGAAAGTGTAACTGGCTTGTGAATATCCTAGTATCTGAACATTGGCGGACTAGCAGTTCTCTGTTTCATGATATCAAATGCTCTTAGGTGTTGCTCCAACCAAGACCAGGATACATCTTTACGTGTCAGCTCCTTGAGTGGTGCTGAAAGTTGGCTTAACTCTGAAATGAACTTGCCTAGGTAGCTGACCATGCCAAGAAAATGTTGCAGGGCTTGAATATTATCTGGAGCTGCCATCTCGAGAATGACTGTTTGCTTAGAAGGATCCGGTTGTAAACCTGTTCTTGTAAATAAATGACCAACATAAGTAACTTCATGTAGCCTGAATTTGCATTTGTGTAGGTTGTTTTTAAGATTCACTTGACGTGCCCTTTCTAGAACTTTTCCGAGGTTTCTGTCATGTTCAGCTTCATCACGACCTTCTTACCAGTATGTTGTCTACTATAAATAGCACAAGGATACCCAGAAAAAAATTGCTCCATTGTACATTGAAAGACTTCACTTGCAGAATTTATCCCAAATGGCATTCTCAAAAATCTGTACCTGCCAAACGGAGTACTGAAAGTAGTGGGCAATGAGGATTTTTTTGTCAAACTGAATTTTCCAAAATGAACTCTCTGCATCTAAGACAGAAAAAATAGTAGCATTTAGCATCAAGGCTGCAACTTCATCTACTGTTCTAATTAGATGATGAGGTCTTTTTAGTGCTTTGTTCAAATCTTGTGGATCAATACATATTCTTCCTCAAAAAATTTTTTATTTTCAATTAAGATAACATTTACATAATATTTTTAAATATTTTAAACAACTGTATACAATATTTGCAATAGCCTGACTTTCAATTATATAGATTGTATGTTATTAATTATAGAATTAACCGATCAGTTATCAGAGATACAATATTGATTATTGCAGAGTGTCCAACAAAGATATAACTTTCTTCCAAGGATTACTTACCAATGGCCTGGGATAGATTTGTTGTTCTTTGATTTTTATTTCCATCATGCAGTTGTCTTCAGTAAAGTGTAGAATTCTTCCAAGGTTCGGGGTGTATTTGAATTCCACCTTCTGGTTACGCATTTCCTAGATATAGCAAGTATTGTCCATAACAAATACATATTTGTCTTATTCAGGTAGGGACTTTCATTTACATTTAGTATAATCAATGCTTTAGTTAAGGTAAAGGATTCATTAAATAAAGCTTGTAAAAAATGAGTGATTCCATTCCAATATGATTTAATTTTATTACATTCATAACAAATATGAATCCAGTCTGCTTTATTTGACTTTTCATACTTCCAGCAAAAAACATTTGTAGTAGTACTGATCTTTTTAATTCTATCTGGTGTTAAAAATGCTGTATGTAAGTATTTCCAGTTAAATATTTTCCAGTACTGTGTTAGAGGTGTAATTAACTGATAGTAAGATGTTCGTTTTAATTTCTTCTGTTAACTGCAATGACTGACCTTTTGTTAAGAACTGCCAGTATGATGGTTTGGGAATTGTTTTGTATGTTATTAACTCTTTATATAGATTTGAAATGGAATTTTTCTTTTCACAACTATTATATATAAATTCATACATAAAACCTATTAGATTTGGAATGTCTTTAAATGAGGAATTATTAATTAATCTGCATAAATCTTGAGTGTACATTAGAATGCTTTGTAAGGTTAACCAGTCCTGTGTTGGAATATCGTAAGCAGTTATATGTATATCTAAAACATTGAATTTATTTACACATTGAAACCAGCATAAGAATCCATTTTGTTCCCAGGAGTTTATTGTTTCCCAATATATTTTGTGAGGAAAGTTCTTAGTGATGGTAAATGGGGTTAAAAGGTTAAACCAAAGTTTTAAATCTATATTTGCATTGATAAGTTTCCTAAAGGAATTGATGTAATGATTAATCAGTGTTGTTTTAGAAGGTTTTGTTATATTATATTGTATACTTATGTATAGTATGTGCCAGGGATTGTTTGCTTAGTCTACTATTACATTTTTTAACAGGTTAAACTCATTTGTTAATATAGCCATTGTTAATTCTTTCCACTTGGCAAAATAATTTGGGTTTATCCAGTCTATTGTAGTTTTAAGCACAGATGCTTTTATATATGTTTCTATTTCTGGGGAGTTCAATCCTCCTTGTTTCCAGGGTCTAATGTGATGAGTTAGAGCTACTCTATTCTTTTTGGGATACCTCAAAAAATGTATTAAACATGAGTTTATTTCTTTAAAAATGCGTCTTTCAGGAATTAACTGTATTGCTAATGCTACATATAGTATTTTTGGCAATAAGACCATTTTTATTAATTGCAATCTGTCTTCAAAAGTTAATATAATTTTGTTCTACTTTTCTATATATATTTTTATTGTTTCAATAATGTTTTTATAATTTGTTAATATTGTTTCGTTTATATTTTTGCATAACACTATTCCTAAATAATTTAGCATACATTCTTGTTTTCCTATGATAGATTTATCTGTAACTTGTAGTTCTTTTTTCTTATTTAAAAATAGAAGATGTTAAGTTGTCTATCTCGCCTTCATTCTTGCTGGATGGGTTCGGAGCCGACCTCGGCTCCAACTCGGCCACTCTAAAAGCTCGAGAGTTGGTTCCACCGGCTCGAGGCTCCCCTTATATCCCACAATGCTAGGCGAGAGTTACCTCAGATCTCGTTTGCCGCTACAGCGATCGAGGTGTTGGTTTTCTACCGGCTTCTTGGTAAGTAAACTTTCAGTAAAGTTAGGATACTTAAACCCCTTTATTTTTAATTTTAACTACATTTTCCCTTAGTTTAGTGGAATTCTAACCCTTTTTTTTTTCATAAAATCCCATTTCTTTCCCACAAGAACTTAAAAGTTCTCCCTCGGGCCTTCAGGCCTTTCCCCCATTCCCTAGTGGTGTGTCTGTGTTGCTTCTCTTAATTAAAACCTTTTGATAGTTGTTTTATTTTTGAGTTTTAAAAAAATAAGATAAAGTGTAATCAGTGTGTCTGACTGAGTGTGTGTGGTTACACTTTCTTGTTCTAGGATGTCTAAAGACACAAAGGTCTCAGGCTTCAAGAAGTGTGATGCGTGCTGTCAGAAAATGTCTCTGACAGACGGTCACACTTCTTGTGTCTACTGCCTGGGGCCTTTGAACCTGCAGGACTCCTGTGCTGTATGCCACGGCTTCAGCCCCAGGGTCCTGCAGGAAAGAAAGAACAAATTGATCCTAAGGGGTCTACTTAAGCCTGAGGATTCCCTTTCTGTCTCTGGGAAGCCCTCCAAGGCTTCTAGGTCCTCGGCTCCAGCTACTGAGCCGAGACCTAAGGCTACTAAACCTACGTCTGCATCGGCTCCGGCTGGAGCCGATGAGTCTACAGCTTCTGTGGTTCCCTCGGCTCCGGCTGGAGCCGAGGTATTAGAAATCCCCTTGTCTGCTCCGACCAGACCTTCGGAGCCGACATCTAGGAAGAGATCTAGGTCACCATCCCTTGGCTCCGTTCATTCGGCTCCAGCATCTCCTCTGCTGTCTGAACGGAGCCATAAATCTCACTGCTCTAGGTCATCGAGGCTGTCGGATCATGACCTTCAGAGGGTAGTGAGTCGACTTCTTAAGTCCGAGGCACTGGCCCAAATGCTTCAGAGCCCGACTCATCAGTCGATGCCTGCCCCTGTCCATCAATATGTTCCTCCTCCGACTCCGTTGAGCTCGGAGCCGGGCGTGAACCGAGACTGTGGTAGCGTCGGAGCCGATACAGATGTCTTCGGCTCCGTCGTCGCTCGATTTCTTCTTTGAAGAATCTCGGCGCCGGACTTCCTCGTCGGCTCGAGGGGTGAGTGGCATCGGACCCTTGTCCGACCCCGCTCTTCCTCTCGGAGCCGGCGCTGGTGAGTTCGGCTCCGACATCGCCTCGAGCCATCACTGTCGGTGCCGAGGGAGGTTCTCAGCTTCTCGGGCGGGACCTCTGGCTCTGCCTGACAGGGGTGCGTCGAGGTCATGCGGAGTGTGTTAGAGCCTGGCTCTACTCCACAGTCGGCTCCGTCCGCCCCTCCCTCTACGGTGCCTCAGGTCAAGTCGACTCACTCCCTCATCCCGGACCGCAGAGAGCCAGCTCCTCAGGAACTCCCTGTGGGGATCTCATCCTCTTCCGAGGCCTCTCCTGATTTGGCAGAAGAGCCCCCTCGGAAGAGGAAGTGTAAGAGGAAACACATTGACTCACCTGAGTCCATCACATCTGACACAGATTTAGAGGATTCCGAGGGTTCCCCCCGTTCCCCTTCTGAAGATGTCTCTTGCAGACATTCTAGAAATCCTCAAACAGAGGGGAAATTGGCCAGCCCTCAACCCTTCGGAGGATGAATCTGTGTACCTTGAGGCGTTTGGCTCTCGTCCTTCCACCTCCTGGGTGTCTCCCCCCTTTGACCCCCTCATGCAGGTGGTAGCTAAAAAGGCATGGACGGCTTCTGATTCAGTGGACCCCACTCCCAGGAGACCCTCAAAATTCATAACGGCACCAGCAGACAAACAGTTCTTGACAAAAGGAGTTTCTGTGGATGCTATGGTGGTTGCTGCTGCCACTAAGAAGGAACTAGCTGATCCTTCAGTACCTGTCCATCCACCTAACAAGGAATCTAGGTCCATGGACAGGTACGGGAAGCGGATGTTCTCGTCAGCGACATTTGCTATGCGTTCGCTGAACTTCCTGTGCCATTTTACTCGTCTTCAAAGGGACTTGATCAAAGAAGCGAGTGACATGTTGGAGGACCCTACAGCTGCGGGTTTTCAAGATAAGATGAACACTCAGCTGGCTACCCTGAACTCCATAGCCAACTCCTCCATGCACCTCCTTTCTTATGCGGCTGATGGAGCGAGCATGGCCGCAGGGACAGGTGTGGCCTTACGTAGGCATGCCTGGATGCGGCTATGCAATTTTGCGGACCCCTTCAAAACGTCTTTCACTAACTCCCCGTTTGATGGATCATCTCTCTTTGGTCCTCAAGTGAAAGAAACCTTGACTAGGTGCGAGACTGATGGCAAGACTCTTTCTGCCGTCGGAGTCCGTTTTTCTACTCCTTCTAGGCCTTACCCCAAAGGCCAGAAAAGTGGGAAAATGTGGTTCCGTAAACAATCTCAAGGGACTTCGCCTGACGCACAGAGTCGGTTCCCCGCCAGAGGCAGAGGCGGGAATAACAATGGTAGACGTCACCCTCGAGGCAGGGGGGCTCTGCAGAACCAGGGCAATCGAGAAGCCTTCTCTGATAAGCCCTTTCAGCATCCCTGAGGTGTTGCCCGACTGCCCACCTTCGGAGGCAGTCGGGGGAAGATTGTCACTGTACCCAGTAGCCTGGCTATCCCTGACTCAAGACAAATGGGTACAGTCCGTCATTTCCGAAGGCTATTCTATTCCCTTTCTTCGCATTCCAAACCAATCAAAAAAATCCCTTCCAGATGTTCCACCCGCTCAAAGGGATCTAGCGGCTTTGGAAATTTCAAAGCTGCTTGCGAAAAGAGCAATTCAGCCAGTTCCAGCAGACCAGCAAGGATCCAGAATCTACTCAAGGTTCTTTTTAGTTCCAAAGAAAACGGGACTGGAGACCAATTTTGGATCTCAGTATCTTGAACAGATCAGTCAAGAAAACAAGATTTCGGATGGTCACGCTGCAGTCCATCCTTCCCCTATTGGGAAAAGGAAACTGGATGTGCTCTATAGACCTTCAGGATGCGTACTATCACATAAAAATGAACAGACGCTCCAGAAGATTCCTTCGCTTCAGGCTGGGAACCAGTCATTTTCAATTCAGGGCCCTGCCCTTTGGTCTCACCACTGCCCCCCGGGTGTTTACCAAATGCATGGCAGTGGTAGCTTCTCACCCGAGACGACAAGGATTCCAGGTGTTTCCATATTTGGACGACTGGCTCCTCACTGCTCCCACCAAGCATCTCCTTCTGATGGCCAGGGATTACACTTTTCGCATTTGTCAAAAGTTAGGCATCTCAATAAATTGCGAAAAGTCTGTTTTGTCGCCTTGTCGTACTATTACCTTCATAGGTGCAAATCTAGACACAGTCGACATGTCTGCGAGACTAACAGATCAGAGAATAACAGACATACACAAACTGGTCTCATTCCTTTTCAACAACAACAGAATCAAAGCCAGGTTAGTTCTGAAAGTGTTGGGAATTATGGCGGCGGCCATACCTCTGCTTCCATTAGCCAGATTCCACATGAGAATCCTTCAATGGATGCTCTTTACACAATGGTCATACCAGCAACTTCCAATGTCCCACACCATTATGATCACGCAGGCGCAGAAATCATCTCATGTGGTGGATGTCTTCCCTCAGCTCTTGTTGGGAAGACCCTTTGTTCCTCCCCCTCCGGTTGCTACTCTGACAACGGATGCCTCCCTGATCGGGTGGGGGGGGCATTATCAGGGCAGGACGGTCCAGGGCACATGGCAACCAGACGAATGCCACTTGCACATAAATGTTCTGGAGATGAGAGCAGTGCTTTTAGCGTTGCAAGCCCTTCAAGACTCTCTTCCCTTGGGAACGATTGCAATCCAGACAGACAACATGTCTGTAGTGTGGTATATCAACAAACAAGGCGGAACCATGTCCTACCCCCTGTGTCGAGAAGCACTCAGATTGTGGCAATGGGCGATTTCTTCTCAGCGGTTTCTGTTAGCAACGCACATCCCCCGGAAGTCCAATCAAATCGCGGACAAGTTGAGCAGAGCTATCCTCATGCCTCACGAGTGGTCTCTGAAAGACTCTGTTGTGAGAGAAATTTTTCTCAAGTGGGGTCAGCCTTGCTGCGATCTTTTTGCTACTCCCCAAAACAGCAAGTGCAGAGATTATTTCACTCTATTCCCTTTACCAGGCCAGCCCAGCAGAGACGCTCTAGTCCAAGTTTGGCCCCGGGACTTCTGTATGCATTTCCTCCCTTCCCACTAATCTCTCAAGTGATACAGAAAACTATCGCTCAGAAGGCCTCGTTGATCCTCATTGCTCCTTACTGGCCTCGACAGGTGTGGTTCCCCTTTCTACATCAATTTCTATTGGAGCGACCTTGGCATCTGGACCTAGTTCCAGATCTTTTGATCCATCAGTCGGGTCAGTTTCATCGCTCCCTCCCCTCTCTGAACCTCACTGCTTGGTTCCTCCAGTTCCAACCTTAGCCAGGCTTCCTCAATTATCTCACTCTGTTCGAGATATTTTGATAGCTTCCCATAAATCTTCCACTCGGAAGATTTATTTGAGTAAGTGGAAACGCTTCACATATTGGGCTCAAGGAAGGGACATAGATCCTTTCACTGCTTCCATCCAAATAGTCCTTGATTTTCTAGCTGAACTCTTCCATGCAGGTTCATCTCCTTCTACTCTTAAAGTTCAATTGGCAGCTATTTCTAACTTTCATGTGGGTATTTCTGAGTCTGCCTTAATGTCCCACAAGCTTTGCAAAGCCTTTTTGAAAGGAGTTTTTCTTCTCAGACCTCCTATAAGAAATCCTCCTTCTCCTTGGGACCTAAATTTAGTTCTTACTTCTTTGATTCTTCCCCTTCGAACCTGCAGCCTCCTGTTCTTTAAAATTGCTATCATGGAAGACTCTCTTTCTGGTAGCTATTACTTCAGCTAGAAGAGTTTCAGAATTTCATGCACTCAGCTGTCGACCTCCTTATCTATTGTTCCATAAGGACAGGGTATCTTCTGAACCAACCCGTCCTTTTTGCCTAAGGTAGTCTCGGCGTCTAACCTAAATCAAAGCATTGACCTCCCTGTCTTTTTCCAGAATATTCCAATAGGTCTGAACAAAAATTACACTGGCTAGATGTTCATCGTCAGTTGAGGTACTATTTGGATAGAACAAAACAATTCAGAAAATCTGACCAGCTGTTTGTCTCCTATGCAGAAGGCAGAAAGGGACTTTCAGTTTCAAAGGTATCATTATCTAGATGGCTAACATCTCTGATTTCCCTTGTTTATGAAATTAGACACCAAAAGCTGCCTAATAAACCTAAGGCCCATTCCACCAGAGCTTTGGCTACTTCTTTAGCCTTCCAAGACAGACTGCCTATTGACACCATTTGTGCAGCGGCTACTTGGGCTACTCCTCACACTTTCATTTCTCATTATAAGTTGGATTTAGCTTCTAGGCATAGAGCTAACTTTGGTTCCACTGTTCTCAGGAGTCTGTTCTGTTAGGCCACCCAGGACAAGGTGCTAGGGACGCGGTCCCATCCAGCAAGAATGAAGGCGAGATAGACAACTTAACATATAGAAGTTATGTTCTTACCATAATGTTCCATGTTAGTTGTCTTCTTCTCGCCTTCTTCTTGCGTCCCACCCTCCTTCCCCCTGGCCTGGACAGACCTAGAGGAGTTGTGATTGTGACCTCTCTTTCTACCACCTCTTTTCTTAGGCATATGCTGTTGCGCATATTTCCTGGATCAGGATATAGGTCACCCTTCTTTCTCCCTGGTTTTAGAGGTGGACTTTGTTTATAGTTATTCTGATACTATTATAAGCTGGGGTTAGCTTACAAACGAGATCTGAGGTAACTCTCGTCTAGCATTGTGGGATATAAGGGGAGCCTCGAGCCGGTGGAACCAACTCTCGAGCTTTTAGAGTGGCCGAGTCGGAGCCGAGGTCGGCTCCGAACCCATCCAGCAAGAAGAAGGCGAGAAGAAGACAACTAACATGGAACGTTATGGTAAGAACATAACTTCTATTTTTGATTTTGATCTATTAAAGTGTAGACCTGAAATCATATAAAATTTCTCCATTACTACTTCTAGCTCTCTTAATGAATCTTTGGAGTTTGATGGGGTTAATAAAATGTCATCAAAAAGCATTATTTTAGATATGTACTGGTCATAGACTTCTATTCCTTTTATTCTTAGATTATTGTGTATTATTTCTACAAGTATTTCTATAGCCAAAGCAAATAAAATAGGAGAGGGGGGGGCATCCTTGTATAGTATCTTTCGTTATAGGTATAGATTCTGAGGTGAAAGGACCTAATTTAATGTAGGCTAATTTATTAATATATATATTTTCAGTAATAAGATGAAGGGAGGAGGAAATTCAAATAATGCTAAAGTTTTAAATAGATATTCCCAGTTGAGGGAATCGAAGGCTTTTTCTATGTCTAATCCGATTACAAGTGTTTCTATATCTTCTTTATTCACATAATTTATAAGAGTAAGTATCCTTTTAATATTATCATATGTGCCTGTTATATAAAAATCCAGTTTGATCATTATTAATTCTCTTTGAAAGTGGGATTGTCATTCTGTTAGCTAGGATTGACATGAATATTTTGTAATCATTATTCAGTAATGATATGGGTCTGTATGAGGTGCAAAGGTCTGTTGATTTATTATCTTTTAGAATTGGTGTTATGAGAGAATATTTCCATGAGGGTGGTATTTTTGCTTCTGACTGGACTTCTAGCAAAGTTTTATGAAAAAGGGAGATTACTGTTGAATGGAAGAGTTTGTAAAATTCCGTAATTATACCATCTATCCCTGGAGCTTTGTTAGATTTACTTTCTTTTATCTTGTCAACAATTTTTTTGTAGGATATAGGTTTTTGTAGGTCTAGTTTTAAGTTTTCTGGAATTTTTTTTATATTGATATGGTTTATATCTAAGTTTATTTGGTTGGTATCTACATTTTTTGAAGTGTTCCATATAATTGAACCGAAATGCTTCAAGGATGTCTCCTATATCTGATACTTTTTTCCCTTTCTTTTCATGAACGTTATTTGCTTTAGATTGTATTTTAATTATTGTAGATAAGTTATGTAGATATCTGGGGGAGGTGGCTATTGAGTTTATTTTTAATTTTTCCAAGGATAAACAAGTTTTGTCTGTTAGAATTTCATTATATTTTTTATTTAATTCCTCTATTTCTTTTTTGACTTCTGGACAATTCTGATTTTTTTTTAGATTTTGCTGTCAAGAGTCTGGTTTGCAAGTCTAATGATTCAGATCCCCACTCTCTAACTTTGTTTTTGTACCAGCTAAGGGTCTTACCAAATAAATACGCTTTTAATGAGTCCCAAACCCTTACTCTACTGATGTCTGTTGTATTATTAATTTCAAGAAATAATTATAGTTCTGACAAGATCCAGGGTCTGAATTCTTTAATTTTTATGATATATGATGGAATTCTAGTTGAGAGGATTAAAGGTTTAAACTCTATTTGGAGCTTCATTATCAGAGAGTCATGATCTGAGAAGGGGCATGGAACTATTGAGAAGTTGAGGATATTTGTAAATCTTGAACTACTTTTAATTTGACTATTCTGGTCTGTGTTCCAAATCTATGATCTTTATGGGAAAATAATAAGGATTTGTCATCTTTTACTTTAAAAGTGTCTATTAAATGAAATGAATCAAGCAATCTTTTTAAGGATTTTGAAATAGTTGCTATGCAAAAAGACTTCTTGGTGGTTTCAGAAGCTTCTAAGGTACAATTAAAGTCTCCTCCCAGTATAAGATTTCCTTTATAATTGTTGGAAATAAAAATCTAGGTGTTTTTTTAACCATTCCTGCTCCAATTCCTGGGAACCAATATAGATTAGCTAAGGTCCATATTCTGTTAATAAATTTAATTATAACAAACACTAGTAGACCCTCTTTGTCTTCATATTTATAAATAACATTTGGAGTGATTATGATTTTCTTCCAGAGAATTGATACTCCTTTTGTTTTTGTTCTATAGGAGGATTGAGCTAAGACTGTGTAGTCGTTAGGGTTCCAAATAAAGCTATCATTAGTCCTAAAATGCATTTTCTGGAGAAATACTACTTGTGCCTTATTTAGATTTAAATATTTTAGTAAGTTTGATCTTTTATTTGCATTATTTTAAGCCATTAGTATTTGATGATAAGAATATTAAATCCATTTCAAGTTATTGTTGGAAGAAACATTTTGCTTCTTTTTTTATTTTGATTATAGTAGTTATTCCATATTCTCTGATAACATTGAATGTTATTTTTATGCGTGTAAACTTGGGAGTGTAATTTAATGTTCTTTCTTCTTTAAATACAAGTAGGGTAAAATTCTGGTCAGGCTTTTAAAAAGCACTTCTATAAAACATTAATTCTAAAATATCAGATACAAGTACATATGAATTTCCCATTAAACATGGAATGAAAGTCATTCCTAATCCAATAGATAAAGACAGATATATTGGATTGTCACTCATACATTTAACAAACAATATCAACTGAGATCCATATGTTTAATTATTATATGGAGAATTTTCTTAAAAGATATATGAAATTCTATATTATTCTGTTATTATTCTATAGTATTTTATGTATCAGGATGGAATGTTAGAAGTGTAACAGTTATGTTGACTTAGAAAATATCCAATATTTAGTTACCCTTAAGAGATCCCAAACATGTCAGATATGTAATTTTGGATAAATTAAATGCAACAGAGGAGCATACACTAAATAAGCCAACAACAAATAGATTATTACTAAAATAATTTGACTAAAAGGACTCTGTAGGAGACCAGGAGTAATTACCAATGAAATATGAATTTACTGTAGGTGTACTGTCTTCCTTTACTTTCCCACTCTTCAGCTCACCAACTTAAATAAACTTACACTTATGAAAAGACATGGCTTATCAATGGTATCCTGACTCTGAGTAGAGGTGCCCTACATTCTAGTGTGCAGTGCTTTTACATATTTATAAATTTACAAAGCAGAGTCTAAGAATGAACTGTGATCACCCTGACAATTCCCATCATGCATAGGACCCCTCCTGCTTCCAGAATGGGTAATCACATCAGGTCTGGAATGAATGTGTAGGTATCCATATGGTAATCAAGACTTACCTTAACTAAGTATTAATCAAATAGTGTTTAGAGCATCTTAGAGAGTTCTCGGGGCAGTTAGAATACTACACCAATAACTGGGTAAAAGCAAACTGAGAAAACACAACTGACGACCGCTAGTGAAGGTAGATAAAATGCAGGCTGTTGAAAATAGAAAAATCCACAAGTGAGTCGTTCGCAAAAAGTTTCAAGCTCTTTAATTCCACTCAATAACGTTAAACACTAAACACTGACAGTGTTTTTTGTCCCAGTATCTACCGGAACTTCATCAGACAACTACTTCCTGTCATCACAGTGCTTATATACTGAAAAGTGTACCAGTTTAATTAATTGAATAAACAGTTAAAAACTAATCAGTGTAAAACCTATACAAGTTACTGTTTTTCCAGAGTGCAGAACTTCTGTTATTACCTACTCACCAATAAAAACAACACATATTAAAAACTAATGTAAACATGGTTAATTATCGACATGTGTCTATGTCGATTTACTACTTTTCCTAAAGTATTTTTAAAGGATGTTCGTTGAAATTTTAAGTTGTAACCCATGTAATTCTGTGCCACAGTAATGTGCTTATATTCTATTTACAAACACATTGTTGTTCAATGTTGAATGTAAATAAAAAGTAGTAAAGCATACACACTGACAGTAAATTTCGAACAACAGACTAGTTGTTGTTGTTTTGTCTGTCTTCCGCTCCCAAAATTCTATAAACTCGTTTAGTTTTTTTGTATATAAAAACAGCTTTCATGGTATGTAATTCCCTGTTTTAGATAATTATAGATAAAAAACACGCTTAATTTAATATAAAAAGTGCACATGTAACCTAGTCCCTCCATCACTCGAGTAGATACTCACTATCACTCTGGTTCAACAAATTGCGTAAACCAGTTAGTGCCAGGCTACATAAAAGATGAACAAATTGAGAAGCCCTCATTCGGGTAGCAAAATCCAACTGTCAAAAAAATATATATGTATATATATCTCAGCGGTTGGTCCAACCACCACCTACAAAGCCAGACCCCCGCATCCGGAGACGGCAATCCTGTCAACATGACCGCCTGTTACACACCACAGCGTGCAAGCAGCTCGCCAGACCTACAACTATCGTCACCTGTTCCGTCCACACTCCAGTCCAACAAGCCGTAAAATCCACCCAACACTATACTGCACAAACGGTGGGCAAGTCGAATTGCCCCGTTTAAGGTTGCAAAATCCAACTGTCAAGGAATGTATATCAAAGGATGTTATATCTAGTATTTATAATGACAAACCCCTGCATCAAAAAGTATTCTTGTTTGTGTAACAGCCTGTTGTGCCTTGCAGCGTGCAAATAGTGCACTCAAATTCCAACTGTCTAAATATATGTATATCAGAACATATTCTATCTACTACTTTTAATAACAGATCCCTGCGTCGAAAAATGTTCTTGTTTGTATAACAGCCTATTATGCATTAACGTGTAAACAGTGCACTCAGACCTGCAACGATCATAGCCTACTCTGTGTACAGTCCTCAAATTTTAAGTCTTGACTCGTTTAACAGTGTGCTGCACATCACAACAAACTGTGAGTACAATGAGACCTGCAAACCTCATATCCCACCATAAATGCGATCCTGCATGTCTTGTCAAGATATGCGTCAGTCACGCATGGGGTCTAAATTAAAGGTAGTCTAATCCACCAAGTAATTAATACTACTTGTTTTCAGTGTAGGCACATCAGTGGAGTGCGTCAATTGCCCCCAATGTATAATACTGAATGCTCGCACTGGAAACACCTCTTGGTATATTTTCTTAAAGCAAAATTCAGTTACCAAAAATTGCCAAGTTTTAAAATAATATAAAACCAACAATAATAAAGTGTTATTTATTTAAATTTGTTTAATATAAATTTACTAATAGATGATGTTTTAATTATTCAAATATTTACCCCAATCTAATTCTAGTAAATTAAAGTTTAAAATTTGTATTGTCAAAGTTTAATACTTGTGAAGTTTAGCATTTACAATCTAGTTGTGTTGTTAAACTATATTTTACTTTTTGTTTTTGTTTTCACTTTTAACTTTATCTTAATAAGTTCTTAATTTTTAAAATACATGAAATAGAACAACTTTCATTTAGGCCTGGGTAAGTACACGCCATTAACCTAACTTGCCATTTCAATTCTCTTCTCTCCAAGTCCAATTTCAAGATGATATCATTAACCAACCCTTCCTCATTAAAGTTTTGCCTAGTTTGGTTAATAACCATGAATTTGAATTTATGATCCGGGTACTTTGTGCAGTGCCTTGCTAGGGCATTGTCGTCTTTGTTTTTTGCAATTGCATAGCAATGTTCATAAATCCTATCACGGAGTCGTCTATCGGTCTTGCCTACATAAAATGAAGGGCATTCTGTACATTGAGCCAGATAGACTACTCCTTTAGAATTGCAATTGCACGATGTATTTACTTGAAAAACTTCATCCCTGATGTTAAACCTTAATGAGGTGTCTATGTATGAACAATATTTACAATGCCCGCACTTTGTCGTACCTCTTTTAAGTAATTTGGTTTTACTTTTTGTTTCCAATAATTTTTTCTAATTGTACCCCCTTCTATATGTAATAATTGGGCCGTGAACAAGAATGTGTGTTAAATCCTTGTCTAGTGACAAGGACCGCCAGTACTTTCTGACTATATTGCCTATATTTGAAGCCTCCATACAGTATGTAAAAGTAAATGCAGTACTAAAATTGTCTTTATTTTGTGCCTCCCTGTCGACAAATTCTTGTGTTACATGCATTGTGGCTGATAAGTGATTTTGCTCAAAGTTAGCATTATTCACTAAAGTAATGTTAGATTTAACTTGGCCATTTAAGATTGGTACATAAATGCCCTTGTTTCTTTTTTCAATGACTTCCTTGAATATACCTTTTAGGAATGAATTTGGATAGCCCCTATTTGTGAACATCTCATGCAACAAATTACATTCTTCATTAAAGTCATGATCAACTGTTACCATTCTAGCAGCCCTGACTAGTTGTCCTTTGACAACTGATTTCTTTTGGTGGTGGGGGTGCATGCTTGTAAAATGTAAGTAACTATTACAGTGAGTTTCTTTCCTGTGAATCTTCGCCGTGTATTTATCCAGATCTTTTGTTAGACATACATCAAGAAAGTTAATTGTAATTAACTGAAAGTTTTTTGTAAACTTTAGGAAGTGTGTAGTGGAAGTAAGGTAGTCCACTAGTTGATTGGCAAGTTGTTCATCCCCCTTAATAATAATGAATATGTCATCCAAAAACCTTTTGTAACAAAGGATTTGGTTCATCCATTCACTATTAAGTAGATGTTCATTTTCCCAGTGAGCTAAAACCAAGTTGGCAAAACTCGAGCCCATAGGGGAGCCCATGGCTACCCCTACCTTTTGTCTGAAGAGGAGACCCTCAAAGAAGATAAAGTTATTTGCTAAAATTATCTCCAATAGTTGTTCAACCAGTAGACATTCGTTATCTTGTGCCCCCTTACTCCTGATGAAGTCAATTACCCACTCGGTCCCTATAGCATGTGGGATGCAAGAGTATAATTCACAGATATCAATTGTTAAAAAGTTACCTAATGCACTGAATGGTGTGTTCTGTATACATTCTAAAAAGGACCAAGAGTCCTTTAAAATCTGTGTTTCTGACCCTACATATTTTTTAAGGATACAGTCCACCATTTTTGCAGATGGATATGTGATGGACTGCCTTGCATCTACCAAAGCCCTGAAAGGTGGATTAAATACATTTTTATGTAACTTTGGTATACCAAAGATCTTAGGAATTCTGGGTGCCAACATCGTGATGTAAGTGTATTGGTTGATGTCTATGAGTCCATCTGTGTAAAGGTCACTAAAGAACATTTTTATTCTGTTGTGTGCTTGGTTGAGTTCGTTTCTACTCGTCTCCTCATATGTGTCACTTCCTAAAGTTGAAAGCATAATATTTGAATAGTCACTGTTATAAAACACTGCTAAACCCCCACCTTTGTCAGGTTTCATTAGCCTCAATGGTAGTTGTCTAATTGAATTCAATGAGTAAATTTCTTCGTTTGACATATTAACTTTATGGTCATTGTTATTGGGATGTTTGTTAAGTTCCCTAAATTCACTAGTGCATAAATGTTCAAATAAGTTTAATGTATCATTATGGGGTGGATTGTAAGTACTGGCTATCTTAAGTTCAGTCGTATTGTAACTGTTGTCCCCAAACATAATATTTAGATTTAGTTTACGTATAAACATTTTGAAATCCAAAATTAGTTCAGAAATATCACATTTTTTTGTTGGAACAAAAGTCATTCCCTTAGCAAACAGTTCCACCAGGTTAGAATCAATATGACATTCAGTATAGTTGTAAATTTTGAAGTCATTTTTGATATTTGGTATAACTTCAAACAGTTTTAGTCCTGATGTTGATTGTTGCTCCTGGTGTTGTATCTCCGTTTCTGACCATGGGGGAGATTGGTTGTCCAGTGGTTCCCCCTCCCCCCCTGATAGTTTTTTTGACCACCCTGGTTTTGCCTAGTAGCATTACCAAACTGGACGTTATGACTTGTTTCCGGTTCATGGTTGGCGTCGTCGAAGATTTCCTCATCCATGTTCACATGGTCAGGAGGTGTTACATGAGTGTTCGTGACAGATCTGAAAGTCCCATGCCTGTTTTTATTCGGCAATTTCGGGTAACTGGGACCATTAGGTTTTGTTGTAGGGTTAACCTTATGGGGTGGTTTTGGAAAAGCTTCCCCCTCTCTATAAGCTTTAAGGTCCCTTTGTAGTTTTTTCAATTTGTTACGCTTAAGTTTAACCATTTGTTGGGAAATACTGTTAAGAGTTCTGTCAAACTCAAATTTATATCTGCTGAAGTCCATGTCATTTTTGATCTCATTTTCCAAGTTAGAGATTTCATTATTCAGGTCTTCTAAAGAAATAGCATAATGTTTCATCATGCACCTTAAAACTTCCAAGCCTTGGTTGTTGTATAAGTCGGTCAAGTCATTAAAAAAGTCAGAACCAAATACAAGGCCGGTAGGATAAGAAAAAAGCCTTAAACCTTTGGGTACAATTTTTTCTTGTACACATCTATTTAAATAATTTAATTCTAATTGTAACTTTTTTGCTTTAAAAAGTTTGTTATCAAAGATTTTAAGTTTTTCAGTTAAACTACCAACATTTGAGATGTTATCCAACTGTTCAGTACCTGTGTTTTGTTCATCCATATTTAGTTCCGTATTTAACCACGACCTAATGTTGAAGTTGTTGTCCAAACTAGTTGGCCTCCGTTCTGTAGGTTCCACAAGCTGTCGCTGATCATTTTGGAACTTCCCCTGCCTTTGAGGAAGCTGTTGATAAGTACTACTGGTGTTACTAGGTGAAGTAGAAACCCTCGAGTGTCCGCTGGAGTTGGGAATGGTCACACTGTCCACCTTCTCCGATAAGCGGTCGAGGCGTACATTGATTAAATTCAACAGTTGAGTCAGGTTGCCCTGCGATTGGTTTTGGTCCCCTTCATCTTCCATCACAAGAACGGCAGTCAAAAGTAAACGACACCAATAACTGGGTAAAAGCAAACTGAGAAAACACAACTGACGACCGCTAGTGAAGGTAGATAAAATGCAGGCTGTTGAAAATAGAAAAATCCACAAGTGAGTCGTTCGCAAAAAGTTTCAAGCTCTTTAATTCCACTCAATAACGTTAAACACTAAACACTGACAGTGTTTTTCGTCCCAGTATCTACCGGAACTTCATCAGACAACTACTTCCTGTCATCACAGTGCTTATATACTGAAAAGTGTACCAGTTTAATTAATTGAATAAACAGTTAAAAACTAATCAGTGTAAAACCTATACAAGTTACTGTTTTTCCAGAGTGCAGAACTTCTGTTATTACCTACTCACCAATAAAAACAACACATATTAAAAACTAATGTAAACATGGTTAATTATCGACATGTGTCTATGTCGATTTACTACTTTTCCTAAAGTATTTTTAAAGGATGTTCGTTGAAATTTTAAGTTGTAACCCATGTAATTCTGTGCCACAGTAATGTGCTTATATTCTATTTACAAACACATTGTTGTTCAATGTTGAATGTAAATAAAAAGTAGTAAAGCATACACACTGACAGTAAATTTCGAACAACAGACTAGTTGTTGTTGTTTTGTCTGTCTTCCGCTCCCAAAATTCTATAAACTCGTTTAGTTTTTTTGTATATAAAAACAGCTTTCATGGTATGTAATTCCCTGTTTTAGATAATTATAGATAAAAAACACGCTTAATTTAATATAAAAAGTGCACATGTAACCTAGTCCCTCCATCACTCGAGTAGATACTCACTATCACTCTGGTTCAACAAATTGCGTAAACCAGTTAGTGCCAGGCTACATAAAAGATGAACAAATTGAGAAGCCCTCATTCGGGTAGCAAAATCCAACTGTCAAAAAAATATATATGTATATATATCTCAGCGGTTGGTCCAACCACCACCTACAAAGCCAGACCCCCGCATCCGGAGACGGCAATCCTGTCAACATGACCGCCTGTTACACACCACAGCGTGCAAGCAGCTCGCCAGACCTACAACTATCGTCACCTGTTCCGTCCACACTCCAGTCCAACAAGCCGTAAAATCCACCCAACACTATACTGCACAAACGGTGGGCAAGTCGAATTGCCCCGTTTAAGGTTGCAAAATCCAACTGTCAAGGAATGTATATCAAAGGATGTTATATCTAGTATTTATAATGACAAACCCCTGCATCAAAAAGTATTCTTGTTTGTGTAACAGCCTGTTGTGCCTTGCAGCGTGCAAATAGTGCACTCAAATTCCAACTGTCTAAATATATGTATATCAGAACATATTCTATCTACTACTTTTAATAACAGATCCCTGCGTCGAAAAATGTTCTTGTTTGTATAACAGCCTATTATGCATTAACGTGTAAACAGTGCACTCAGAACTGCAACGATCATAGCCTACTCTGTGTACAGTCCTCAAATTTTAAGTCTTGACTCGTTTAACAGTGTGCTGCACATCACAACAAACTGTGAGTACAATGAGACCTGCAAACCTCATATCCCACCATAAACGCGATCCTGCATGTCTTGTCAAGATATGCGTCAGTTACGCATGGGGTCTAAATTAAAGGTAGTCTAATCCACCAAGTAATTAATACTACTTGTTTTCAGTGTAGGCACATCAGTGGAGTGCGTCAATTGCCCCCAATGTATAATACTGAATGCTCGCACTGGAAACACCTCTTGGTATATTTTCTTAAAGCAAAATTCAGTTACCAAAAATTGCCAAGTTTAAAAATAATATAAAACCAACAATAATAAAGTGTTATTTATTTAAATTTGTTTAATATAAATTTACTAATAGATGATGTTTTAATTATTCAAATATTTACCCCAATCTAATTCTAGTAAATTAAAGTTTAAAATTTGTATTGTCAAAGTTTAATACTTGTGAAGTTTAGCATTTACAATCTAGTTGTGTTGTTAAACTATATTTTACTTTTTGTTTTTGTTTTCACTTTTAACTTTATCTTAATAAGTTCTTAATTTTTAAAATACATGAAATAGAACAACTTTCATTTAGGCCTGGGTAAGTACACGCCATTAACCTAACTTGCCATTTCAATTCTCTTCTCTCCAAGTCCAATTTCAAGATGATATCATTAACCAACCCTTCCTCATTAAAGTTTTGCCTAGTTTGGTTAATAACCATGAATTTGAATTTATGATCCGGGTACTTTGTGCAGTGCCTTGCTAGGGCATTGTCGTCTTTGTTCTTTGCAATTGCATAGCAATGTTCATAAATCCTATCACGGAGTCGTCTATCGGTCTTGCCTACATAAAATGAAGGGCATTCTGTACATTGAGCCAGATAGACTACTCCTTTAGAATTGCAATTGCACGATGTATTTACTTGAAAAACTTCATCCCTGATGTTAAACCTTAATGAGGTGTCTATGTATGAACAATATTTACAATGCCCGCACTTTGTCGTACCTCTTTTAAGTAATTTGGTTTTACTTTTTGTTTCCAATAATTTTTTCTAATTGTACCCCCTTCTATATGTAATAATTGGGCCGTGAACAAGAATGTGTGTTAAATCCTTGTCTAGTGACAAGGACCGCCAGTACTTTCTGACTATATTGCCTATATTTGAAGCCTCCATACAGTATGTAAAAGTAAATGCAGTACTAAAATTGTCTTTATTTTGTGCCTCCCTGTCGACAAATTCTTGTGTTACATGCATTGTGGCTGATAAGTGATTTTGCTCAAAGTTAGCATTATTCACTAAAGTAATGTTAGATTTAACTTGGCCATTTAAGATTGGTACATAAATGCCCTCGTTTCTTTTTTCAATGACTTCCTTGAATATACCTTTTAGGAATGAATTTGGATAGCCCCTATTTGTGAACATCTCATGCAACAAATTACATTCTTCATTAAAGTCATGATCAACTGTTACCATTCTAGCAGCCCTGACTAGTTGTCCTTTGACAACTGATTTCTTTTGGTGGGTGGGGGTGCATGCTTGTAAAATGTAAGTAACTATTACAGTGAGTTTCTTTCCTGTGAATCTTCGCCGTGTATTTATCCAGATCTTTTGTTAGACATACATCAAGAAAGTTAATTGTAATTAACTGAAAGTTTTTTGTAAACTTTAGGAAGTGTGTAGTGGAAGTAAGGTAGTCCACTAGTTGATTGGCAAGTTGTTCATCCCCCTTAATAATAATGAATATGTCATCCAAAAACCTTTTGTAACAAAGGATTTGGTTCATCCATTCACTATTAAGTAGATGTTCATTTTCCCAGTGAGCTAAAACCAAGTTGGCAAAACTCGAGCCCATAGGGGAGCCCATGGCTACCCCTACCTTTTGTCTGAAGAGGAGACCCTCAAAGAAGATAGTTATTTGCTAAAATTATCTCCAATAGTTGTTCAACCAGTAGACATTCGTTATCTTGTGCCCCCTTACTCCTGATGAAGTCAATTACCCACTCGGTCCCTATAGCATGTGGGATGCAAGAGTATAATTCACAGATATCAATTGTTAAAAAGTTACCTAATGCATTGAATGGTGTGTTCTGTATACATTCTAAAAAGGACCAAGAGTCCTTTAAAATCTGTGTTTCTGACCCTACATATTTTTTAAGGATACAGTCCAGGGGCCGCAGGGACAGGTGTGGCCTTACGTAGGCATGCCTGGATGCGGCTATGCAATTTTGCGGACCCCTTCAAAACGTCTTTCACTAACTCCCCGTTCGATGGATCATCTCTCTTTGGTCCTCAAGTGAAAGAAACCTTGACTAGGTGCGAGACTGATGGCAGGACTCTTTCTGCCGTCGGAGTCCGTTTTTCTACTCCTTCTAGGCCTTACCCCAAAGGCCAGAAAAGTGGGAAAATGTGGTTCCGTAAACAATCTCAAGGGACTTCGCCTGACGCACAGAGTCGGTTCCCTGCCAGAGGCAGAGGCGGGAATAACAATGGTAGACGTCGCCCTCGAGGCAGGGGGGCTCCGCAGAACCAGGGCAATCGAGAAGCCTTCTCTGATAAGCCCTTTCAGCATCCCTGAGGTGTTGCCCGACTGCCCACCTTCGCGGGCAGTCGGGGGAAGATTGTCACTGTACCCAGTAGCCTGGCTATCCCTGACTCAAGACAAATGGGTACAGTCCGTCATTTCCGAAGGCTATTCTATTCCCTTTCTTCGCATTCCAAACCAATCAAAAAAATCCCTTCCAGATGTTCCACCCGCTCAAAGGGATCTAGCGGCTTTGGAAATTTCAAAGCTGCTTGCGAAAAGAGCAATTCAGCCAGTTCCAGCAGACCAGCAAGGATCCAGAATCTACTCAAGGTTCTTTTAGTTCCAAAGAAAACAGGGGACTGGAGACCAATTTTGGATCTCAGTATCTTGAACAGATCAGTCAAGAAAACAAGATTTCGGATGGTCACGCTGCAGTCCATCCTTCCCCTATTGGGAAAAGGAAACTGGATGTGCTCTATAGACCTTCAGGATGCGTACTATCACATAAAATGAACAGTCGCTCCAGAAGATTCCTTCGCTTCAGGCTGGGAACCAGTCATTTTCAATTCAGGGCCCTGCCCTTTGGTCTCACCACTGCCCCCCGGGTGTTTACCAAATGCATGGCAGTGGTAGCTTCTCACCTGAGACGACAAGGATTCCAGGTGTTTCCATATTTGGACGACTGGCTCCTCACTGCTCCCACCAAGCATCTCCTTCTGATGGCCAGGGATTACACTTTTCGCATTTGTCAAAAGTTAGGCATCTCAATAAATTGCGAAAAGTCTGTTTTGTCGCCTTGTCGTACTATTACCTTCATAGGCGCAAATCTAGACACAGTCGACATGTCTGCGAGACTAACAGATCAGAGAATAACAGACATACACAAACTGGTCTCATTCCTTTTCAACAACAACAGAATCAAAGCCAGGTTAGTTCTGAAAGTGTTGGGAATTATGGCGGCCATACCTCTGCTTCCATTAGCCAGATTCCACATGAGAATCCTTCAATGGATGCTCTTTACACAATGGTCATACCAGCAACTTCCAATGTCCCACACCATTATGATCACGCAGGCGTGCAGAAATCATCTCATGTGGTGGATGTCTTCCCCTCAGCTCTTGTTGGGAAGACCCTTTGTTCCTCCCCCTCCGGTTGCTACTCTGACAACGGACGCCTCCCTGATCGGGTGGGGGGGGCATTATCAGGGCAGGACGGTCCAGGGCACATGGCAACCAGACGAATGCCACTTGCACATAAATGTTCTGGAGATGAGAGCAGTGCTTTTAGCGTTGCAAGCCCTTCAAGACTCTCTTCCCTTGGGAACGATTGCAATCCAGACAGACAACATGTCTGTAGTGTGGTATATCAACAAACAAGGCGGAACCATGTCCTACCCCCTGTGTCGAGAAGCACTCAGATTGTGGCAATGGGCGATTTCTTCTCAGCGGTTTCTGATAGCAACGCACATCCCCGGGAAGTCCAATCAAATCGCGGACAAGTTGAGCAGAGCTATCCTCATGCCTCACGAGTGGTCTCTGAAAGACTCTGTTGTGAGAGAAATTTTTCTCAAGTGGGGTCAGCCTTGCTGCGATCTTTTGCTACTCCCCAAAACAGCAAGTGCAGAGATTATTTCACTCTATTCCCTTTACCAGGCCAGCCCAGCAGAGGCGCTCTAGTCCAAGTTTGGCCCGGGACTTCTGTATGCATTTCCTCCTTCCCACTAATCTCTCAAGTGATACAGAAAACTATCGCTCAGAAGGCCTCGTTGATCCTCATTGCTCCTTACTGGCCTCGACAGGTGTGGTTCCCCTTTCTACATCAATTTCTATTGGGCGACCTTGGCATCTGGACCTAGTTCCAGATCTTTTGATCCATCAGTCGGGTCAGTTTCATCGCTCCCTCCCCTCTCTGAACCTCACTGCTTGGTTCCTCCAGTTCCAACCTTAGCCAGGCTTCCTCAATTATCTCACTCTGTTCGAGATATTTTGATAGCTTCATAAATCTTCCACTCGGAAGATTTATTTGAGTAAGTGGAAACGCTTCACATATTGGGCTCAAGGAAGGGACATAGATCCTTTCACTGCTTCCATCCAAATAGTCCTTGATTTTCTAGCTGAACTCTTCCATGCAGGTTCATCTCCTTCTACTCTTAAAGTTCAATTGGCAGCTATTTCTAACTTTCATGTGGGTATTTCTGAGTCTGCCTTAATGTCCCACAAGCTTTGCAAAGCCTTTTTGAAAGGAGTTTTTCTTCTCAGACCTCCTATAAGAAATCCTCCTTCTCCTTGGGACCTAAATTTAGTTCTTACTTCTTTGATTCTTCCCCCTTTCGAACCTGCAGCCTCCTGTTCTTTAAAATTGCTATCATGGAAGACTCTCTTTCTGGTAGCTATTACTTCAGCTAGAAGAGTTTCAGAATTTCATGCACTCAGCTGTCGACCTCCTTATCTATTGTTCCATAAGGACAGGGTATCTTCTGAACCAACCCGTCCTTTTTGCCTAAGGTAGTCTCGACGTCTAACCTAAATCAAAGCATTGACCTCCCTATCTTTTTCCAGAATATTCCAATAGGTCTGAACAAAAATTACACTGGCTAGATGTTCATCGTCAGTTGAGGTACTATTTGGATAGAACAAAACAATTCAGAAAATCTGACCAGCTGTTTGTCTCCTATGCAGAAGGCAGAAAGGGACTTTCAGTTTCAAAGGTATCATTATCTAGATGGCTAACATCTCTGATTTCCCTTGTTTATGAAATTAGACACCAAAAGCTGCCTAATAAACCTAAGGCCCATTCCACCAGAGCTTTGGCTACTTCTTTAGCCTTCCAAGACAGACTGCCTATTGACACCATTTGTGCAGCGGCTACTTGGGCTACTCCTCACACTTTCATTTCTCATTATAAGTTGGATTTAGCTTCTAGGCATAGAGCTAACTTTGGTTCCACTGTTCTCAGGAGTCTGTTCTGTTAGGCCACCGGGACAAGGTGCTAGGGCGGTCCCATCCAGCAAGAATGAAGGCGAGATAGACAACTTAACATATAGAAGTTATGTTCTTACCATAACGCGTTCCATGTTAGTAGTTTTCTGCCCGCCTTCTTCTTGCCCCCCCCCCGGCTTCCCCCTGGCGTCGACAGACCTAGAGGAGTTGTGATTGTGACCTCTCTTTCTACCACCTCTTTTATTAGGCATATGCTGTTAGCATATTTCCTGGATCAGGATATAGGTCACCCTTCTTTCTCCCTGGTTTTAGAGGTGGACTTTGTTTATAGTTATTCTGATACTATTATAAGCTGGGGTTAGCTTACAAAGCGAGATCTGAGGTAACTCTCGTCTAGCATTGTGGGATATAAGGGAGCCTCGAGCGGTGGAACCAACTCTCGAGCTTTTAGAGTGGCAGTCGGAGCCGAGGTCGGCTCGAACCCATCCAGCAAGAAGAAGGCGAGAAGAAGACAACTAACATGGAACGTTATGGTAAGAACATAACTTCTATTTTTGATTTTGATCTATTAAAGTGTAGACCTGAAATCATATAAAATTTCTCCATTACTACTTCTAGCTCTCTTAATGAATCTTTGGAGTTTGATGGGGTTAATAAAATGTCATCAAAAAGCATTATTTTAGATATGTACTGGTCATAGACTTCTATTCCTTTTATTCTTAGATTATTGTGTATTATTTCTACAAGTATTTCTATAGCCAAAGCAAATAAAATAGGAGGGGGGGGGGCATCCTTGTATAGTATCTTTCGTTATAGGTATAGATTCTGAGGTGAAAGGACCTAATTTAATGTTGGCTAATTTATTAATATATATATTTTTAGTAATAAGATGAAGGGAGGAGGAAATTCAGATAATGCTAAAGTTTTAAATAGATATTCCCAGTTGAGGGAATCGAAGGCTTTTTCTATGTCTAATCCGATTACAAGTGTTTCTATATCTTCTTTATTCACATAATTTATAAGAGTAGGTATCCTTTTAATATTATCATATGTACCTGTTATATAAAAATCCAGTTTGATCATTATTAATTCTCTTTGAAAGTGGGATTGTCATTCTGTTAGCTAGGATTGACATGAATATTTTGTAATCATTATTCAGTAATGATATGGGTCTGTATGAGGTGCAAAGGTCTGTTGATTTATTATCTTTTAGAATTGGTGTTATGAGAGAATATTTCCATGAGGGTGGTATTTTTGCTTCTGACTGGACTTCTAGCAAAGTTTTATGAAAAAGGGAGATTACTGTTGAATGGAAGAGTTTGTAAAATTCCGTAATTATACCATCTATCCCTGGAGCTTTGTTAGATTTACTTTCTTTTATCTTGTCAACAATTTTTTTGTAGGATATAGGTTTTTGTAGGTCTAGTTTTAAGTTTTCTGGAATTTTTTTTATATTGATATGGTTTATATCTAAGTTTATTTGGTTGGTATCTACATTTTTTGAAGTGTTCCATATAATTGAACCGAAATGCTTCAAGGATGTCTCCTATATCTGATACTTTTTTCCCTTTCTTTTCGTGAACGTTATTTGCTTTAGATTGTATTTTAATTATTGTAGATAAGTTATGTAGATATCTGGGGGAGGTGGCTATTGAGTTTATTTTTAATTTTTCCAAGGATAAACAAGTTTTGTCTGTTAGAATTTCATTATATTTTTTATTTAATTCCTCTATTTCTTTTTTGACTTCTGGACAATTCTGATTTTTTTTAGATTTTGCTGTCAAGAGTCTGGTTTGCAAGTCTAATGATTCAGATCCCCACTCTCTAACTTTGTTTTTGTACCAGCTAAGGGTCTTACCAAATAAATACGCTTTTAATGAGTCCCAAACCCTTACTCTACTGATGTCTGTTGTATTATTAATTTCAAGAAATAATTATAGTTCTGACAAGATCCAGGGTCTGAATTCTTTAATTTTTATGATATATGATGGAATTCTAGTTGAGAGGATTAAAGGTTTAAACTCTATTTGGAGCTTCATTATCAGAGAGTCATGATCTGAGAAGGGACATGGAACTATTGAGAAGTTGAGGATATTTGTAAATCTTGAACTACTTTTAATTTGACTATTCTGGTCTGTGTTCCAAATCTATGATCTTTATGGGAAAATAATAAGGATTTGTCATCTTTTACTTTAAAAGTGTCTATTAAATGAAATGAATCAAGCAATCTTTTAAGGATTTTGAAATAGTTGCTATGCAAAAAGACTTCTTGGTGGTTTCAGAAGCTTCTAAGGTACAATTAAAGTCTCCTCCCAGTATAAGATTTCCTTTATAATTGTTGGAAATAAAAATCTAGGTGTTTTTTTAACCATTCCTGCTCCAATTCCTGGGAACCAATATAGATTAGCTAAGGTCCATATTCTGTTAATAAATTTAATTATAACAAACACTAGTAGACCCTCTTTGTCTTCATATTTATAAATAACATTTGGAGTGATTATGATTTTCTTCCAGAGAATTGATACTCCTTTTGTTTTTGTTCTATAGGAGGATTGAGCTAAGACTGTGTAGTCGTTAGGGTTCCAAATAAAGCTATCATTAGTCCTAAAATGCATTTTCTGGAGAAATACTACTTGTGCCTTATTTAGATTTAAATATTTTAGTAAGTTTGATCTTTTATTTGCATTATTTTAAGCCATTAGTATTTGATGATAAGAATATTAAATCCATTTCAAGTTATTGTTGGAAGAAACATTTTGCTTCTTTTTTTTATTTTGATTATAGTAGTTATTCCATATTCTCTGATAACATTGAATGTTATTTTTATGCGTGTAAACTTGGGAGTGTAATTTAATGTTCTTTCTTCTTTAAATACAAGTAGGGTAAAATTCTGGTCAGGCTTTTAAAAAGCACTTCTATAAAACATTAATTCTAAAATATCAGATACAAGTACATATGAATTTCCCATTAAACATGGAATGAAAGTCATTCCTAATCCAATAGATAAAGACAGATATATTGGATTGTCACTCATACATTTAACAAACAATATCAACTGAGATCCATATGTTTAATTATTATATGGAGAATTTTCTTAAAAGATATATGAAATTCTATATTATTCTGTTATTATTCTATAGTATTTTATGTATCAGGATGGAATGTTAGAAGTGTAACAGTTATGTTGACTTAGAAAATATCCAATATTTAGTTACCCTTAAGAGATCCCAAACATGTCAGATATGTAATTTTGGATAAATTAAATGCAACAGAGGAGCATACACTAAATAAGCCAACAACAAATAGATTATTACTAAAATAATTTGACTAAAAGGACTCTGTAGGAGACCAGGAGTAATTACCAATGAAATATGAATTTACTGTAGGTGTACTGTCTTCCTTTACTTTCCCACTCTTCAGCTCACCAACTTAAATAAACTTACACTTATGAAAAGACATGGCTTATCAGTGGTATCCTGACTCTGAGTAGAGGTGCCCTACATTCTAGTGTGCAGTGCTTTTACATATTTATAAATTTACAAAGCAGAGTCTAAGAATGAACTGTGATCACCCTGACAATTCCCATCATGCATAGGACCCCTCCTGCTTCCAGAATGGGTAATCACATCAGGTCTGGAATGAATGTGTAGGTATCCATATGGTAATCAAGACTTACCTTAACTAAGTATTAATCAAATAGTGTTTAGAGCATCTTAGAGAGTTCTCGGGGCAGTTAGAATACTCTTAAGCCTCTCCTCCCTTGACCAAAAACAGAGATTTCCCTTACCTTTCTTTCCCTTGTTTTAAGTCAGTACTAATAAAAGAAATTAAACATAGGTAAACAGAAGTAACATTCAGTAGTCCTTCTTGTACATGACTCGCAATCCATTAAACAAGTCAGTGACTAACATCACTTTAGTAAACATTATAAAGACAAATTAGAAATAATTTCAAATTTTCTGATAAATTAAAAAGTTAACAATAAGCTATTTTAACTAAAAGTGTAAATCATTTCAAATTTTCCTTGCATGTATACATTTCTACTTATGTTGTAGTGTCAATAGCTGTTTTTGAAATCTGTACAATACTTCACTTCTTCAAATCGTTCCTTTTTCAATTCAGGTTTTGTTTTGTCAAAATGGCAACAATATTTCAAGGGCACAATTAATATTTAGACTGATGTTTCAAATAAATAATTTGTCAGTTGCCAATTGAGTTAATTAAGAATGTATGGTTAGTGCAAATATAGCATGTTGCAAAAATATGTATTTTTTCATGTGCTCTAGAGACTGTCATATGCAAGTGACATGTATAATGTAGCAGATAGCTTATGCATTCAGGTTGTTAAAGGTAAGTTATGCTTATTAATCAAGCAGTTTCATTTAAGTTCACAAGTAATTTGGGGACATTTCAGTTGAGTTTCCAGAAATGTGTAATCCAGTGTGAGTAATTGAGTCCACTTTTCCTCATAAACATGTGTCACAATTCATTAAACAAAGCAGAGTCTAACATCTGTCTAATAATCATTATAAAGACAAATAATAGTAATTTCCTAGATCTTCAAACTTTCTGATATCACAAAATGTTGACAGCTATTGTAACTGGAAGACTAAAACATTTCAGTACTTCCTTGTGAATATACATTTTTACTTATACTGTAGTGTCAAGAAATGTCTTTGAAATCTATGCATTACTTCACTTCTTTCAAGTCATTCATTTTACAGTTCAGATTATGTTGTTGTTCCTTTGGCTTTTCCAGGTTAGGGGTCGCCACGGCGGAACTCCGGTCCGCTAATGATTGGCAGTAGATTTCACTGTGCCGAGGTGCCAGCTCGACTCCCAACCTTCAACGAAGGCACGCCCATTTAGCAAGTCTTTCGAACGCCACTCGACCGCAGGGAGGACATGCAGACTCCACACAGAAGGTGCCCCAGCCGAGAATCGAACGGGAGAACCTCTTGCTGTAAGGCGACAACGCTACCGTTCCACCCCCGCGGCATCACTTTACAGTTCAGATTATATTTTGTCAAAATGTCAATAGCATTTCAAGGGCACATTTAATGTTTAAACTGATATTTTAAATGAATAGCTACCAGTTGCCAAGTGAGTTTGTACAGAGTGTGAGGTAACTGCAATGATAACATGTTGCAAAAAGTAATATGTATCTTTTCATGTGCTCTAGGGACTGTCAATTACAAGTAACATATAAAATGTAACTTTTACAGTGCAGACAGCTTGTGGGATCAGCATGTTAAACTGAATAATACTTTTTAATCAAGCAGCTACATTTAAGTGCACATGTAGTTTGGGAACATTTCAGTTGTGTTTCCAGAAATATGTAATCCTATGAGGATAAATCATAAAATATTTACAAATAGTCCCATTATGTATTTATGTTATCTTGCTTAGGTTGTTTTTCATTTTAATAACTAAACATTACTTTTTCTTATTTATTATCTGTGCGGCTAAATGCACTTCGCAGGTTCACAGTGTTCTTAGAAACTCCAGCAGTTTACTGTTGCTATGGCAACGCATATAATGTGAAGAAAGCTTCACTTCTCTTAACCAACAGTACATTTTCCCTCCTTTTTTTATTAATATATATATATATATATATTTGTTAATACTAAAAGGAAATAATTCAAAGGACATATGTACATGAATGGAACATTTCAGAGTTAATCACGAATATGTCCCCAATCCCAAAAAGCATAACAGTGACTATCATTAATCTAATAAATATTGTAATAAATGTGAAGTTGTTCAGTCTCGCCGTTTATTCTTAATTGATGGGTTCGGAGCCGATCCCTTGGCTCCGGTATGGCCACATGCAAAGCTCGAGATCTTCCAGTAGCTCGAGGCCAAACCCCCTATCCCATGATGCACTGTGAAGTACCTCAGATATAGTTTGCCGTGGCATCTGATCGGATGTTCCATTGAAAGCTCGGGCCAGTCAACTTAAAAATTTTTTTCTATTTAGTAGTTGATTATATACTATTAGTAATTTTGAACATAGGTAGTTAGATAGCTTACTTGCAGTTTCCTTCACGTGTGTTTATTATATTTACTATATATTTACTCTCTTTAAATATTTGGCCTCATTTTTTGGCCTAGTTATCTTTGGGCTGTGTGTGTGTGTTTAGAGCCTATTATTAATAATTTAACACTAATTGTTGATCCGCGTGTGTTTAGGGTGGTATCACGGCGGATGATAAGGACAAACATCCAAAGTCCGGTTTTAAAAAATGTCCTGACTGTAATCAGAAAATGTCAATCACTAATGGACATGTTAGCTGCGTATATTGTTTGGGGGCTGTCCACTTACAAGAATCTCGTGCTATCTGACATTCCTTTTCTTCCAGGGTTCTGTTAGAAAGGAAAAGGAAATTAATGGACAGGGGGTTGTTACAACGCCCTTTTCAAGAGGCATTGAGTGACCAGGATTTTGCTAGCAAATCTTCTAAGTCATCTGTTGAATCTAAGGACTCCAAACAATCAAAAAAGTCAAAAAAATCTGATGAAACTTCGGCTGCACAGGTTTCGGAGCCGACTGTCTTTTCTTTTCGGAGCCGACCCACAGCCTTGGAGTCGGTATCCGAAGTGCCTCAGTCACCATTACTCCAGTCGGCACCATCTGTTCATTCATCCAGGTCATCTGTCAGCCTTTCAGATTTGAATATGGATTGATTGGTGCAGAAGCTTCTCCAGGCACCAGGCCTTGCTAAATTGTTGTCGTCTCCGACCCAAGCGGCTTCTGAGCCGAAGAACACTACTCCTGCTTTGTATACTCCTCCTCTGAGCCATAACGGCCCTTCAGAGCCAGAAAAATCAGACCTGTTGATCGTGGAGCCGTTGGGGTCGAGGTCGATTCCAGTGTGCTCAGCTCCATGCATTCTGACATCCTCAGCGCTAACCAGGGATTCTAGGAGCCTACACTCTCCAGTCGGATCCGGAGAGGATAGTTGAACTGACTTGGTGCCGACTCTCCCTCTCGGGGCTTCGGCTTGGATGGGTATGGCTCTTACCTCTGGCTCCGGATCCCACTGCCTCGGTGCACGGGGGGGGGGGTTTGACGGTTCCCTTGGATCTGTTGACTCCTTCCCATTGGAGCAGTAGTGCCTTCAATGCCATGAGGAGAGCTTTGTCTTCCAAGACATCCTCGACTTCAGGCCTTGCTTCTTCATCCCCTAAAGCATCTGTCTGCTTCTGCTTCCATGATCCAGGCTAAGTGTAGAGACACAGAGCCCCAGGTAGCCCCACAGGGTGGCCCCTGCTCTTCTGAGACCTCTCCAGAAGTCCCCACTGAGGAGGCTCCTAGGAAGAAATTGTGCAAGAGGAGACACTTAGACTCCCCACAGGAGTCTTTAACATCTGATACTGACTTGGATGAGTCAGAAGGGTCCCCACGGTTCCCCTCTGAGGATATCTCCTTTGCTGAGATACTTCCTTAGGCAGAGGGGTCATTGGCAGTCCAAAAACTCTACTGAGGATGAGTCAGTTCTCCTGAAGGCTTTCGGGTCTCAACCCTCCAGCCCTTTGATGAGCTCATGCAGTTGGTTTCTCGAAGGGCATGGGAGTCACCGGAGTCTATGGAGCTTGTCCCTAGGAGGCCTAACAAATTTATATCAGCCCCACTAGACAAAATGTTCTTAGCCAAAGGAGTACCTGTTGATGCCATGGTGGTGACGGTGGCCACAAAAAGGAAATGTCTGAGACTTCCTCGTCTATCCATCCTTCTAGTAGAGAGTCTAAGATTATGGATAGAGATGGGAAGCACATGTTCAGTTCAGTGACTTTTGCTGTCCATTCACTGAACGACTTAACCCATTTTACTAGGTTGCAAAGAGATCTCCTTAAGGAGTTGGGAGATGCTCTTTGGGGTACAGTAGCGGCAGGAGCCTCTGATAAAGTTGTTGCCCTGCTTTCCACCCTAAATTCTATCGTCAACACATCCATGCGTCTCATATCATATGCAGCTAATGGAATGAGTAGGGCAGCGGGTACAGGAATTGCTCTTAGAAGACATTCCTGGATGCGCTTGTGTTCCTTCGCGGAGCCCAAGTCATCCTTCGTGAACACTCCCTTTGATGGCTCATCCCTTTTTGGGCCTAAAATGAAGGAAACCTTGACCAGGAGTGAACAAGAGGGAAAGATTCTGTCTGCCATCGGAGTCCATTTTTCCACCCCTACCCGACCTTTTCCCAGATGTCAAAGGGGAGGGAAAATATGGTTCCGGAAAGCCCAGGGAGCCGTTCAGGACACGTGGTGAACACCCCTCCAGGGGCAGAGGAGGGGGTAATGGAAGATGCCGACCTCATGGCAGAGGGGGTCCGCAACACTAGGGTGACAGAGATCACTTCTCTGGGCAACCCTACCAGCACTCCTGAAAGGAGGCCCAACTGTCCTACTCTGGAGGCAGTCGGGGGTCGCTTGCCTTTGTATCCAGACGCCTGGCTAAAATAACAAAAGACAGCTGGGTACAAAGTATCATTTCCTGAGGGTACTTCATACCATTTGCCACACCCCCTCCGACCATAAGGAGAATCCCAGACGTTCACCCAGTTGCAGGGAACAGGCAACTGTAGAGGTCTGAAAGTTGCTACAAAAAAAACAGTCATCCAGCTAGTCCCAGCAAACCAAACAGGATCTGGAACTTGCTCGAGATTCTTTTTGGTTCCAAAGAAAACAGGGGACTGGAGACCCATTTTAGACCTCAGCAGACTCAACCAATATGTAAAGAAAGAGAAGTTCTGGATAGTCACGCTTCAGTCTATACTTCCCTTCTTAGGGAAAGACAGTTGGATGTGCTCGATAGATCTCAAGGATGTGTACTACCACATAAAGATGGCCAGGCCATCCAGAGATCACCTGTGTTTCTGGCTGGGAGCCAATCATTATCAGTTTCGAGCCCTGCCCTTTGGTCTCACTACAGCCCTTAGAGTGTTCACCAAATGCATGGCATTGGTCACGGCTCACCGGAGGCGTCTAGGATTCCAGGTGTTTCCGTACCTAGATGATTGGCTCCTTACTGCCACCACCAGGCATCAACTGATTCAGGCAAGGGAGTCCACTCTGCAATCATCTAGGCATTATAGTCAACTCAGAAAAGTCTGCCTTGTCACCATCGCAGCATATCGTTTTTATCGGGGCAGAGCTAGACACCTCAACCACCACTCTAAGGCTACCAATGGAAAGAGTCTTTCTTCTTCATCAGCATGTCAGCACATTGGTATCAAAAGACAGAGCACCAGCTTCAGAAGTTCTGAAAGTAGTGGGTATGATGGCAGCAGCAGTCCTAGCCATACCATTAACAAGAATGCATATGCAGAGCCTTCAGTGGCTGTTATTCACTCAATGGTCTTACCAGGAACTACCCATGGACCACACAATATTGATTACAACCTCTTGCAAGAAAGACCTCCAGTGGTGGTTGACATATCTTCATGTCACCATAGGACGCCCCTTTGTTCTACCCCCTCCAGTAGCCATTGTGACCACGGACCCTTCCCTGATAAGGTGGGGGGGCATTTTCAAGGAAAGACTGCCCAAGGCACATGGACCGATCAGGAGTCACATCTGCATATCAATATCCTGGAGATGAGAGCAGTACTTTTGGCATTGCAGCACTTCCAGGACTCTCTTCTAGGAACGATTGCGATTCAGACAAGACAGTATGTCAGTAGTCTGGTATTTGAACAAACTAGGGGGAACCAGATCTTACACCCATTGCCAAGAAGCCCTCAGAGTTTGGCAGTGGGCTGTTTCCTCCCAACGCTTTCTGTTGGCAACTCACATCCCGGGGAGATCCAACATGATAGCAGACAAACTAAGCAGGGCAACCCTATTGCCAAACGAGTAGTCCTTCAAGGAAGAGATTGCGGACAGGATTTTCCACAAATGGGGCCAGCCTTGCTGCGACCTTTTTGCCAGTCACATCAACACAAAATGTAGAAGCTACTTTGCCCTGATTCCCCCTCCAGGAGAAGCCCCAAGGAACGCACTCATACATAATTGGCCCCCTGGTCTCCTCTATGCATTTCCACCAATGCCATTGATACCCAAGGTTCTACAGAAAGCAAAATCCCTGGGAAAGACCATCATTCTTATAGCCTCTCATTGGCCTCGGCAGATTTGGTTCCCATTCCTTCAACCTCATCTCTTAGAGGATCCCTGGATTCTGGACCCAGTTCCAGACCTCCTGACACACCCATCGGGGGACCTTCATCCCTCTCTGCAGTCATTGAAGCTGACAGCTTGGCTACTCCAGTTCCCCTCATAGCCAGGCTTCATAGCCTTTCCAATGAGACAAAACAGATCCTTTTCTATTCTCACAAGCCCCCCCAGTAAAAAATTGTATCTTAGTAAGTGGAAGAGATTTTCCATATGGGCCTCTAAAAATAATATTGATCCTTACCAAGCCCCCATGACATCTATATTAGAATTTTTGACTGTGATCTTTAACAAAGGAGCGGCAGCAGCAACAGTTCAGGTTCAGTTGGCTGCTGTTTCTAATTTTCAACTTGGAGTTGACTGTTTAAATATCATGTCCCACAAGTTATCCAAAGCTTTTCTCAAGGGGACATTTCATATGAGGCCACCTGTGAAAACTACCTAGTCTCCATGGAATCTAAATTTTATGCTTTCACGTATGATTCTCCCTCCGTTTAAACCAGCATCATCTTGTGACCTCAAATATTTGTCGTGGAAAACCATTTTTCCTGTTAGCTATTACTTCTGCCCGCAGAATGTCAGAGCTTCAGGCTTTATATATCAACCCTCCTTGTTTGATTTTTCATGCTGACAGAGTATCACTTAAGACAAATCCTTCCTTTTTTGTCCAAAGTTTGTTCAGAAACCAATATTTACCAAGTTATTGAGTTACCAGTTTTCTTCCCTAATCATTCCAAACAAATTAGAGTATATACTGCACCAACTTGATGTTCATAGAACAAAAGACTTCAGGAAATCAGACCAACTTTTTGTTTCATTCTGTGAATCCAGGAAAGGTAAACAACTGTGTGTAAATGGTTATCTGATTGTATCACTTTTGCCAATATGCCCTTGCAACACAAGATTAAAGCTCACTCAGTCAGAGCAGTTTCTACATCCACTGCGTTTTCAGCCAAACTTCCCCTTGATAACATTTGTGTAGCAGCCACTTGGTCAAAACCTCATACCTTTATCACTCATTACAAAGTGGATAAGGCCTCCAGAGAGAGAACATTCTTTGGGTCCATGGTCCTGAGAAATGTACTCCTGTGAGCCACCCAAGATTGATGGTGCTTGGGATGCTACCCATCAGTTAAGAATGAACGGCGAGATTGAACAACTTCACATTAAGAAGTTATGTACTCACCATAACGTTCCATGTGAGTTGTTCATCTCACCTTCATTGTTATGTTCCTCCCTCCTACCCCCTCCTGGCTGATAGATGCTCTAGATGTTGCTTCATCCTGGTTGCTCAATGTCTTCTTCCCTTCTGTAGGGGAATAACTATTATATATGGTTATAGTATATACAGCAAACAAGATCTGAGGTAATTCACAGTGCATCATGGGATAGGGGGCTTGGCCTCGAGCTTTGTATGTGGCCGTACCGGAGGCGAGGGATTGGCTCCGAACCCATCAGTTAAGAATGAAGGCGAGATGAACGACTTAAATGGAATATTATCGTGAGTATATAACTTCTTATTAATTAAGTTCTCTATTCCAATTAGTCTACCTTAAAACTAGATTATTTTAGACTATTATTTATCTATGTATAGATAGTGAGTTATTAAATATATACAGACCATATTAGTATAGTAAATGAAGAGAATTTAGAAAGGGAAACCAGATGCAGTTAAAATGAGAAGAGAGAGAAAGAAAAGAGAAAATTAAGAGAAAATACACATATATACTATGTATGTTGATTTACAGTATAAATATTTTGTGCAATATAACCCTCCTTCTGTAAAAGAAAAGTACCCTGTTTTACATACCTGAGGTAATGTGAAAACTCTCGACATCTATTTTCAAAAAATATAGATAAAGATTCCAGTAGTTAGTTACCTTTGTTTTAAAATTCCAAGCAGTAAAATTGGTCTTTTAAAGTAATGTTAAAACAATTCATATCGTAGTAGATGCTTTGAGAGATTTGGCTGTAACAGTATCAGTCTTTTGCTTCTTCTTTTTGACGTCTGTCCAGACATTTGTTTCTTTTGTTCTCTTGAGAGAAGGTGACATCCAATCCATATCTTCTGGTAAAGTAATCACATTATTAGTTTTAATAAATGAAGAGGCTTTCTCTAAGTCAATAAAAGTCCTCATCTCGTTGGCATACAGTATTCTTATCTTAGCTGGTTATGCAAGTTGTGCCTCAATGCTATTTTGTTTCAGGAACTTTATCATTGGACACAATTTTTTCCTTTGTTCCATTATTCTAGATGAGTAGTCATCAAATCTTATCAGGCTCTGTTTATATTTTAGAGGTGCTTTCCTCCAAGCAGATCTTAAAATCAGTTCCTTCTTCCAAGTATGAAAGAAATTTGATAATTATTGACCTAGGAGGAGAGTTTGAGTTATTGGCAGGTTTCCCAAGAGCTCTGTGCGCCCTTTCAATGCCAAAGGAAAGTAGTACTTTTAAATTTAAAAAGTCAGGGATCCAGCTTGATAAAAAGGAAATAATATCCTCACCTTCTGTGTTTTCAGGTAATCCGAAAATCTTGATGTTATTTCTCCTCTCCCTATTTTCCAAGTCATCTACATTATTAACCAACCAAGTGTTTTGTTTAAGAAGCAGTTCTTTCTGTGTTTCCTCTTAAGTCTGCTTTCTGAGTCATTTAGAGAAACCTCTATTCCTGTTATCCTTGCCTGGTGGTGTTCTAGCATTTCCTTGAAGGTGTCAGCCTGTTTTTGACTGCTTGTTTTAAGATTTTCTAGGTTCTCTTTAAAATCATCCATCTTCAAAGACAGCTCCTGCAGGGTAGATGTCATCTGTTGTAGTTCCTTCATTAAGGCAGCATCCTGGTGAGAATTCTTGAGTTGCTCATTTTAACAAGTGAATATATCTCCAAGCTTTTTGACAGGAAATTATTTGTAAAACGTCAAAGTCTCTATGTAAATTAGTCTGTTATCTATAAAATTTTATACTTTGAAGAAAAAAAAAAAGAATATTTTTTCCTGTCTTATTTAACTAGTTATATGGAGCTCTAAAATACTGCTGCTTTCAGTTAGCCATTCAGGCTCCACCCCATTAATACATATTCTGATGTCATCTGAGCTTTTCTTATGATCTACCACCATGGAAGATACCCATTCAGTTGGAGTTTCGACTGGACGAATCACTCCTTGTTGCACCATTTTATCTAATTCTGCTTTGACTCTGTCTTGCACGGCTATTGAATCTTTGTGCTGGCCTGATACCTGGACTGACCTCTGGATATAACTTTGTGGACTACACAACTGGAAAGTTTGCCTAGTTTATGTTGGAAAAGATCACAGGTAGAAAAAATGTGCTGGGCAAAATTAGAGTAGTAGTCTTTTAAGCTAATATGGTGGACTTCCTTATTAAATGAAAGCAGTCCCATTTTCAAACTGGGACTCTGAGCCCTAATAATGACTGAACGTGCCTCTTGACCACATAAAATAATAAATCGTAGCTTCATGAAAACACAACTGAGCCTTCGGTTTGAATTTCATCACCTCCATAAGCAACAACTTTCGCACACCTTGCCAAATCGAGCCTTTCACCTTCACATGCTCTGGCACATGTTTCTGCTGACATAACATTGCACTTGGAATCTGTATCGACTTTGAGCTTTGTGGGTTTGCCATTTATCTGAACAGTACAAAGTACTTCGTTCTTGGCCCTTAAATCTACTGCATTGACCATTTCATGAAGCACAGACACACTATCAAAATAGAGTAGGGCTGCCACTGTCTAACTGATCAACTTGTTTCTTAAAATGTTCCCTTTTAAAAGAATCTGAGCCTTTTGATTTACAAAACCTTTTGAAATGATTCCATTTATGGCATTGTTGACCAAAAGTTAAACATTTTTCTTTTTTAAATTCATGACCACCACCACAGTTATGACAGTTGGCAATGAAACTGGGTTGGGGCCCATGTGTTGAGTTTGCTGACTCACTCTTATGCTCAGAAATGGCCTTTGGTCAACTGGTGCCCTAGGCAAAAGGTCTCCACAGTGCCCCACCCCCAACACCACCCTGTGCCCCCATCCTGGTCTACCTACACCATTCAGATTAGTTGGCCTTTGCCTAAGGCCAGCTATGTTTATGCTTCACTGAGACTGTGCAATTTCTGGAATGTGCTAGAAAGTTCTGGGATTTACCAGTGAGTGCTGCAGGGGCTACAGCTGCCATGTGCTTGGGCCTGTTTCTTTTAATAACGTGCTGCATACTATCAGCATGAGCTTTATCACTGTGCCTTCTAGAGCTATTCTCATTTGTAAGCTTTTCTGTGAGCTTGTATAGCTGACAAGTCTTAATGGCCTTATTCAAAATTAATCACTGTCACAAAGCAAAATCTTTCTCACAGCATCATCTTTTATGCCACATGCAAGTCAGTCCTTTATCAAATCATCCCTTAAGTCACCAAATCTGCATGGTTTAGCTTTATTTCTCATGTCAGTTATATATGGTGCAAATGTTTCACCAGGCTTTTGAACCCTTGTATAAAATAAGTCCCTTTCCATTGTAACATTTGCCTGGGGGTTACACATTTCTATAAATTTACGTTTTAAACACTGTGTCCTCCCTTGACTCAGATGGTACAACAATATGACTGTTTTACCCCTCTCCTGTATAGATAGCAGGTGTATATACAAATGATCGTTCCCTTTCAATGGTTTCTGACCAAGCTAAAGTAAGTAGAATAAATCCCTTTGTACGGTCATCTTTATCAGAAAATGCAGCCTGAATGAAAATGTCATACTCTTGCTCAAACACACTCTGTCCTTGGCAGTATTACTGTCAAACACAAGTAAACTGGGTTTTCGAAATCCATCTGCCATGCCCACAAAGTATACACAAACACACTGAAAATATGGCCCTTGTAATTATGTACGAGCTATTCTGTGAGCTTGTAACAACATTCAAATGCACAGTAGACTCTCCAAAACACTTTACTTTGTGAAATATGCTCTGTAATGGCTGTACTTTGCGAAATATGCCCTGTAATGGCTGTACTTTGCGAAATAGCTTTACTGTAACACTGCACAAAGATGCAAACATGTTATACACTTCTGATAACTTGGATTATCAGATATCTTTGCTTAATACGAAAATTACACATGCTTTGCGAAAATGCAGTAATTTCCCTTTATTTTATTAGTTTTATGCAATTCTGACCTTATTTCAAACATTTTCTGTAGTAATTCAAATATTTTTATCAATATCTTACATATCGGTTTATGTGAATAGCATTTAGAATGTTCTGTATGCCTCGTTTCATATTATGCAAAAAGAAATAGTACTGAGCAACTTTTAATACCTGAAATTTGTTTCTCAGCTAACTGAAAAATGGCAGTCACGCTTGCACATGCTCAGTATTTATACACTGTGGATAGCTTCTTAAAGCTATATACACAACTTGATATACAGTTTACTTATATATTTATATGTGTGCGTGTGTTATATATATATATATATATATATATATATATATATATATATATATATATATATATATATATATATATATAAATGTGCAGAATTTTTCACATTTGTTTGGTTATATCACAGGTTTTACTAGCATGATTACATCACCACCATTGCAGTATTTCATCAATTCAGTACTTTTTGAAAGTCAGACAGGGTATGGGTCTGTTTTGTAAGTAGTGATACTGAATCCTAGTAGGAATAAGTTGTAGCACTGTTTTAGTAGTCATTACTAGTAGATGAAGTACACAGACTACTATGCTAATGGTGTAGCACCCTGAAGTGTGACTGAGATATGTACTGGGAATGTACAAGGTGCCATTTTCTTCTGCTGCATGTATGGGTTCAAGGGCTTTATAATCCCAATTCTCAATGTCAGTGGGTAGACGAAAGGTAAACAGTAACATAAGTGATTTGATAGGATGAGTTGACGTTACTTATTTTCAACCTTGGAGGCTTTCGTCTTTCCTAACCAGTTTATTTTGGAGATTAAACGACTGTATAGAGATTCAGTGGCTAGGGTGAAATTAATAGAAGTGCTAGTAGAAGAACTAGCTTTTGACTAGAAGGGTTAGGCAAGGTTGTTCTGTTCCCTTAATGCAGTTTACTTTGTATATGGAGCCTTTGGCCTTGGCATTTTGGCAGTCACACTTAAGAGGCTATCATTGGAGTAGGTTAAAATTAAAAATGTATTTGCATTCAGATGTTGTACTACTTATTCTGAGAGCACTGGGACAGAATTTGGAGAAATTCTGATTTACTCTATAGATTTGAACATCTATCTGAGTATAAAATCTATCCGAGTATAAAATCAGTCTGGATAAAACAAAGATGGTGAATAAATAAAGAATTGGAGGCTAGATTTCCTGAGTAGGTGAGACAAAAGGCTTTTAAATATCTTGTTTGGCTATTGAATACATGCGAGAGCTTGATATGGAAATTATATGCTGAGGCTCTGCAGAAAGTATGGGAAAATTTGAGTAAGTGAAAACCTCTACATTTGGAGATAAATCAGAAAGTCCAGCTGTTGCAGTGACATGTGCTGCCCTCATATTCTTTATTTGGGACAAGCTTTTTGACATCTGCTGGGAAAGAAGTTAATAAGTATGCAACAGCTGTGCATGCTAGATTTTTTGTTTTGTGTTTTGAAAGGAGCAGTAAACCTTGTGTTAGTTGGGAGAACTTAAAACTGACTGTGTATAGAGCCAGGTTAGCAGTTCCTTATCTGACCTTCTATATCCAGGCAGTGCAGATCTCTCCATAGGTTAGATCAAATGCTTCCAGTTTTGAAGTTAGATGGAAGGACATGGTGGAGAAATTTCTGTGGTTTGAGAAAGGTGGATTTTTTGCAAGATTTGGGAGGTAGGGAGGCACATCATCTAGGTCCCCCAGTGCTTGATATAGTTGGGAAGAAACTAAATGGAGTGTTTGGGAAGAGTCCCCTGGATAAATGGATGCAGGTGATTTTATCAAATGGTGCCATATCGGGCAATAAAGGAGTAGAGAGGAGATGTGAAGCTGGCTTGAAGTAGATTGGGCATGAAACGCAGAAGGTGAGAACAGTTGTTACAGAGAGGCAAAGCTTTGAGTTGGGAGGATGCCGTATGGAAATTCAATCTTCCTGCCCATGGATTTTTGCATTATTATGCCTTGAAACAGAAATTGGAGAAGAATGTAATTGGGAAGAAGTGATGGAAGACTGGACATATTTGATTCAGTGGGTAGAAGATTTCATGAAGGACAGACTGGATCCATTATTCAGGCCATTGATTACGGGGTGGGAAACCCAAGCTACAAGTAACACCAGTGTTTCCATCCCAGTTCAACCACCCAAGGATCCTGATTTTGGAAAGGATCCATTATCTGATATTTCATAAGTGTCAGCAGCTAATCAGTCAGTTTCCACTGAGGACGAAGAGGTTCAGCAATCCAAACAGATGTTTTCTCTTTCACAAATGCTGGCTAGATTTAGGGATGTATTCATTTGGGAGCAGTCTTTGCCTGCCGCTGAGATTGGCAGGGTACGTGAGCTTTTGGAGGATGAGACCATAAACTAGGTGATCTTCTCTCTGTTGGTCCTAGAGTTGGAAGATGTTTTAATGAAATCTTGCAATTCTCTGCCGAATGAGTCTTTTTCTAAAAAAGTGATTAAGAAATTCAGGATGTGCTTAGCTATGCCTGGCCTCCAAGCCCCCTTATCAGCTGACACTGCTTGTGTATCCCCAATGATCTTCTCAAATAAAAAGACTGTGTCTTCTTCAAATCCAGTCTCTCAAAGTAAACTAGGCAGATGGCTAGATTTTCTTGGAAAGAAGCTGGCATGGTCCAGCATGGTAGCTTTTAAGGTATTTAAGTACCAATGTTTTATGTGGAAACTTGTGTTGAGGTGTATATATAGTTTAGATGACTTCACTGCATCGTTACTTACAGAGCAGAAAGACTGTATGAAAGAGATTGTTTCCAGTACTTCTCAATTGTCTAAACTTGCTTTAAAGAGTACCTTGGAGGGTGGCTGATACTCTTTCTAAAATGCAGCCGTGTTGGTTGTGGTAAGGAGATATGCTTGGTTCCATAACCAAAACTTTTCTGAGATTTTGAATGCTCCACTTGATGCCAGTTGTGTATTTGGTACAGCACAGACCCATAAACACTAGGATGACAGAGGTAAACTGATCCAAGGGATATCTAAAATGTTTCATATTCCCAAGTTTTCTGCCAGTAAGCAAGATAATTTTCAGTGGCCCAACAAAAATAAGTTCTAGATGAATAAAAAAACCACCAAAAGGAAATGGCAGGGCACAAACACCACCAGATCTAACAAGAGGAATTCCTTTCCCAAAAAGGATAACCTCCTCCCAACCTATGACTATGCCAAGGCTTGGCACCCATCATTCCTAAGTTTCCCCAACGGGTCCACTGTCGTGAAAGTTAGCTCTCAACAAGGCGGCCTGGCCATTGATGATTTTTGACAAATGGATGCTCAGCATTGTTGGCAGATACTGCAGGTGGCAGCAGAAAGAACATCTTCCTCCATTCTTGGGAGGGGGTGTTCTCTCTCATCTGCTGGTCCAGAATTTGCTATTCCCCCTGTACTCCCGCACAAGCTGGATGCAGGGTTCATACAGCCAGTCCCGTTTCTACGCCAGAATTTTTCTTATCCCCCAAAAAAGAGGGGTATTGGAGACCAGTGTTAGACCTGTCCTTTCTACATACTTTTGTCAAGATCTCCAATTTCAAGATGCTTGCACTGCAAACAGTGTTTCCTCTTCTGCTAGACTAGTGCTTCATAGTGACCCTGGACTTGAAAGATACATGTCATCATAGCCCCATTGCTTATCACTTCAGGGGGTATCTTTACGCTTGCCCTTTACCCTTTAAGTATGTCTGTACATTTTATCCTACTGTTCTCTTTATCTGTTCTCCCTCATATTCTAATCCTACACCTATTATTTGTAAATCCTTGTCTTCTTTTTTCTGCTGTTCTCCTACCACTTTCCAGTTAATCCTCCATCAACACACTCTTTTTTTCTCTCTTTCATTACAGTCTCTACCCTCCCGTGGTGGTATTGCTAAGACTGGTTCTTAGTGTCTCATCTGCAGTTTTTCCACTGAACTCTGGACCTCAGCAAGACGCTCCAGTTTTAAGAACCAGTCCAATCCCAGTAAAAATAACTACTGTAGGTTTACAGACTACCTTTAATACTGTTTTGGTAATGTACCTGTTACAACTGAGGCTGGCACACTCTAGGACCCACCCCCCTTCTTTACCATACTAGCAGGCTCCTGGATTTAAAACTACTTTTCTAGGTTATTATTTTTGTTCCTCTAGCCATAAGAAGCAGCTCTTGTTCATTAATTTTGTGAGCATCTTCCTATATGTAGCAATACTTTAGTTTGAAAAGTGTCCTAAGAAGCAGATCTAGCTTACCCATTTCTATCACTTCAGCTTGCTATTCTCATGCAGATTAACCTGTGCATCTCCTTTTCCCTAGCTTACCCATTTCTATCACTTCAGCTTGCTATTCTCATGCAGATTAACCTGTGTATCTCCTTTTCCCAGAATTTCAATATTGTACTCTACTTTTTTATTTTTTTTTTTGTTTTCCGCCCTGCTCAGCCTCGTGGTTTCAATCTCGCTGCACTTGGGCTCACTTTTCTCCTCTACCCTTCCCCCATTCCCACCCACCTCCCTCTTTCCTTACTCTTATACTTAACTACACTCTTCCCCCTGAACCAATTAGCCAGTCAATACCAAGCCCTACTCTGTTCCCTTCCCCGATCCCTTAGCCTATCAACTCCACATACTGCTCCACATATCATTTCAACCCCTCATACTAACTATTCCTTCCCACCTCACTCTTCTTTCACTTATCTTGCGTCCCAATTTGTTACACCCAAATCTCAGAACCATGCCAAGTTCCTTAAATATCAACCTGTCGGCTACATGTCTCTGTATACTTCTATGTATCCTAACCCACACTACACCCCCAACATTCCATGTACCTACATTTCACACAAAAACACCATCTCTTCCCTTTCTTCCACAAACCCAGTCAGATTGCTTTTCCAATATATCCTCCTCTCTTTTCAATTACACACATGCATACTACACAAAACTCCACATCCTTCCCTATCTCACCAAGTAGAAACTAGTATCCGTACAATATCTAGGTATGCCAGCAAATATAAAAACCTTACATTGCTCTTAAATTGTCTGCTAAAACTATCCAAATGTGAAGACATCCGTCCTAATCCTGGACCTACTGTCCCAGCTACCTGTCTCCAATCTTTCAGTAAAACAGCTCCTACCCATCACAGTAAAAATACGTAGTATATGCAATACAATCACCAATTTCCACGCATGGCTCTTACAGTACTCTCCCAATGTAGTGGCCATAACTGAAACCTGGCTCAAACCTCATATTCTTGATACTGAAATTGTTCCTCCAGGCTATAACATTCTAAGAGTTGAGGGAACAAGTAAAAAAGGCAGAGGTGTAGCTTTACTCTACCATAGCCACCTAATAGTAACCTCCATCTCAAAATGTATACCATCCTTCCAGAACGTTGAACTTCTTATAACAACCCTACAAATAAACAGCTGTAAACAGCAAACAGTTGCAGTACTGTGCATCCCAGCAGGTCAGAACATCTCAATATTAGAAGACCTTCTTGCCTGGACTACCCAAAATATAACCAATGAAACCATTATCCCAAGTGATACTAATATTAACTGGAATGACCTTATCTCCGACTCCCCCTTATTATAGTATCAACTTGCACAGCTGTACTCAACACCAGCCCCACACAAACACACAATAACCAGCACAGCTCAACCTTAGACTGGATCTTAGTCATAGACCCTCATAAATACAAGGATACTGACACTCTGCCCAATATCCTAAGCGATCACTCACAAGTATACACCTACAGAGCCCAAACCCATGATAAAATGATCACATATATACAAAACATCTAGAAATCTAGCTAATTTCAATCAACACATTTTCAATAATATGCTAAAATCCATCAACTGGACCCCTTTAAAAGCATTACCTCTAGAAGAAGCTTTGAGCCACTTTAATGGAGTTTTAGTAGACACCGTTAACAGTCTAGCTCCCCATCCGAATCAAGAGGACCAAGTAAAATCCTGCATGCTGGTTATCAGAAGCCACCAAACATCTCTTGGTCTCTAGACACTGCTCCTGGAAAGAATGTTTCAAAAATAGAAATGAAGCCACGCATCATAATTTCAAGCAGTTAAGAAATTTAGCCAAAAAACAAGTAATTGCAGATAAAAGAAAATGCTTCTTGCAGCATTTACTTAACCAAGCAAACAACCCACAGAAATTCTGGAAATCTATCTCCTCACTCCTTAAAGTTGGAACCCCCCCATAACCCCTTTCCAGCCCCAGATAAAAATCCAGATGAAATAGCCTGTCTTTTCAACTCCCATTTTATTAATAGTATACTCACCCTTATAAATCAGCCATCATTGGCTCAAACTAACCCCCGCTCCCCCCACAACCAGTCCTTTCTCTGTTGATGCTGTTCCCACCTTACTTCTGCTCAAACTTTTTAGAAAACTGAAACCTTGCTCACTATCAGCTGACTGCCTTCCCTCAGAGTACCTGAAACTTGCAGCCAACACAATATCTTAGTCTGTTATCCTCATTACTAGAACTGTCAGAGTCTAATTTTGCCAACTTATGGAAGAAATCCATCATAACTCTTCTGCACAAAGGCGGTAATTCTCGCAAACTTTCTAACTACTGACCCATATTTATTCTCTCTCCTGTATCTAAACCTTTAGAGAAATGTATCCACACACAATTTATGAGCCATCTAAGCGATAACCTCCTTACAACAACTCAACATGGCTTCTGTCCAGCACATAGTACCACCACTTCCCTCCTTTCCTTCACAGACACTGTGAACAAAGCCCTTGATTCCAACAAAATAAAATCAGTACTTCTGCTAGACCTATCAAAGGCCATTGACACAGTGTCTCATCCCAAGTTACTTCAGCAACTAGCATGTATTGGATGCTCTCAAGCCACTCTTAAATGGTTCTCAAGTTGTCTAGCAGATAGGCAGGAAAGTGTTAGATGACAAGGTAGCATGTCTGAATACCTTGTTAATAAAACAGGAGTCCGCCAAGGATCCATTTTAAGGCCACTGCTCTTCAATATTTTCATAAGTAAACTCCATACTGCCTCTTTTCAAAGTACACTTGTCCAGTACGTAGACAACTCCACCATCATCACATCCTCTAACAATATCCATAATCTACAAACCTTAACACAAAATGCCTTTACATCAGTTGAAACCTGGTTAACTGAAGCACAACTTCTACTTTATGCAAAAAAATAAAAAATAAATAAAATAAACTTATGCTATTTTCAATCAAGCTTATTCCACAAGATGTTACCGTACACTCTAAGAATAAGACAGAAATAGAAATTGTAACTCATGCTAAATTACTAGGGATTACCATAGACTGCAGACTGCTATGAACAACACATACTAAGTGCAATTAGGAAAACACACTTAAAACTTGGTAGATTATACACACACAAACTGTATATGGATAAACCCACCAAAAAGGCACTTGCCAATAGACTCTTACTCCCATCCCTCCTCTACAGATCCCCCATCTTTATCAATTTGCACCAGTCACTCAAAAACAAACTCCAAGCATGTTACCATAAAATTGTCAAATTTGCAACTGGCCAACCATATCTGTCTCATTACTGTCTAGCTCTTAAGGATCTAAGTTGGCTAGAGTTCCATTACCTAGATTTCACCCAACTTATTATAGCCCATAAATTAATCTACTCACCTGACAGCTGTCCTACACTTCAAAACATCCTTCAACCTTACTGTCCACTCAGAAATCTATGATCTATCGAAACAACAACTCATAACAGTTGAGAAACCCAGTGAAAGAGCTGGACGGGTCTGTATTAGAACATCAAAGTTTCAAAACTTCTAATATTCTAATATCGACCCCTATTCAGTGAAAGCTGAAAATTTTGAAGCAACAGAAAACCGAATTTTTTCCTAGAGAAAGAATTTGGTTGTCTATTTCTGTTGCTTCGGTATTTTCAGCGCTGTGGTGGAAAGTTACGGGTTGAGTTCAGGTAAGTGTGCGATTGAATGCGGGTTAGGTTAGTTAGGATTAGGGTGCAGGTTAGGTATGTGTGCGATTGTGTGGACGTGAGGTTTAGGGCGGGTTAGGAGAGTTAGGGCGCAGGTCAGGAAAGTGTGCGATTGTGTGGACATGAGGGTTAGGGCAGGATAGGTGAACTAGGGTTAGTGCGCGGGTGAGGTGAGTGTACAATAGTGATGGACCTTAGGGTTAGGGTTTGGGTTAAGGTAAGTGGATAGTTAGTGGTGTAGGGTTAGGTGTAAGATTTTAGGAGTATGTGTGTGGATTGCTGTTTGTTTGGTGTGCTTGTGTTGTATGTGTTTTGGAACAGCAAATTTTTTCCCTAGGAAAAAATTTACTGTTATGTATGTTCGATGTTTTCGGCTTTCGCTGAATAGGCGTCGATATTAGAACATTCGAAGTTTTGAAACTTCAATGTTCTAATATAGACCCAGCTGAACACAGCCGCTACTCCTCCACCATAGCTAGGAGTTGGAATGCCCTTCCTCTAGAAATTACCCTCCTACAGTCATTAAATGCATTCAAAGTATCTCTAAAGAAATACTTTCTTGACAATCACTTCTGTCCCAGTACCCAAAACTATAGACCTCCATAAATAAACTTATAGTTCTTCTTAACCTTTCTTCCCTTTATCTTATCTATTGTACCTCCATCTTCCTACTTCTTTCATCTCTCTATCTCTTACATGACCTTCCCCCTACTTCTATATCTTTCTTATTATAGTAATCCAAACTGTAGACTTCCTCCATTCTCGTCCTCTCTCTCTACCTTAAACAGATATTTACACCTTTACTTACTGTACTTTCACCCTTTCTCATCACTACAATTGTACCATATACAGTGTATATATTGATATGTATCCTTTATATTATCATGCTGGTAGCAACCTACCAGTTATCTGCTGTTGTACATATTAACTCCTTTTATGTGTTTTTGTTGATATTTTTGCTCGTTATGTTAATTACTTATGTCATATTTGTGGAGCTTTTCTCCCCGAACCTCCACTGAAAATTGGTTTCTGACCTAGTGGACTTTACAGGTTAACCAGTGTCAATAAATAAATAATAAATGGATCTAAAATTCAGGTCTGGTTTACACTGCTGGTTCTCTGCATTGCCCTTTGCGCTATCCGCTGTACCTAGAGTGTTTGCAAAATGCCTTGCTCAAGTAGTGACCACTGCTGGACTCTTGGCATTCACATTTTTTCCTTACTTGGACGACTTGCTGATCTGTGCAGAGTTTGCATCCAGGTGTTTGGAACTGCTAGAGAAGGTTTTGACTTTAGGGTTCAAGTTGAGCTTTCAGAATTTGTTCCTGACACCCTCTCAATGACTCTTCTTCCTGGGGTGCTTACTTGACACCATCAAAAGAATGGCTTTCCTCCCAAAGACAAGGTCCCGTCCCATCAGACAGTGTTTCAGGAATTCTCCAGTATGAACAATACCTCAACAAGAGAATTCTTAAAAATGGTAGAACCAATGCTGTCCATGATTCTCATGAAATCAGTAGCCCATCTCCACATTAGGAAAATTCAGTGGTATGTACAAAATTTAGATCCAGCACACTGCTGGTGTTTCCCTTCATCAGACGAGAGTTAGTGGTGGAGAACACATTTTAGTATCAATCCAGGGCTTCTCTTCCCACTTTTTCTGATGCAACCTGTCCAGACAGATTCTTCCAGCTTTGCTTGGAAAGCTGTGTCAATGAGAGTGCAAGTGCAGGCCACTTGGAGTCCTAAGGGAAGGACATAAGCACATCAGTATCAAGGAAGCATTGCTAGTAGTCCACACCTTGAAAGTCCTTCACCACTTAAGGACTCCAGGTCATGTTCTTGTGGTTGCGGACAACAGTACAGTGATGCAGTACCTCAGTAAACAAAGGCTACAAGATCATGTCCTCTATGCCATTTGGCAGTGATGGCCTGACAGCTGGTTTTACAGCATTCTTTGATTCCTCAGGCATTTATGTATTCCATTAGAGCAAAATGTTGTGGCAGACCGATTTAAGCAGATCCTGGGAAGACCAGAAGACTAGCACGAGTGGCAACTCAAGGCAGTGGTGTTCCAGAAACTAGTTTAGATATGGGGAATGCCTCAAGTAGAGTTGTTCACTACCTTTCTAAACAGACAGCTGAAGAAATTCTGTTGAAGACATCCTTACAACAATGCTTGGAGGACAGATGCTTTCTTGTTCCCTTGAATGGGAATGTCCCTGTATGTTTCCATCTTTTCACTGATTCACAAAGTATTTCTGAAGATTTAGAGAGAAATGCCAAAGATCCCTGGGGTGACCCCCTATGGACCCAGGCAATCTTTATTGCAGACTTCCTCACACTCTGGATTTCTTCACACAGTCCCAGGAGCAACTATAACTGACAACTTGGATGATTCAGTCTTGACTCTGTTTAGATACTTGTTTCATGAGGATGTGCAACCTTTGCCGAAGGAAGCCAGAAAAGCTGCTAATAGAAAATCTTATGCTAAAAATGGAGGAGATTTTCTAAGTGGTGCCTGAGTGGGAACAGTGGGTCCCTTAGGTTAACATCCCTCTGGTCTTGAAATATCTGTGTAAGCTACTTCAGCTCAGCTTGGCTTATAATATATGTCCATTAAGGTGCATTTAGTGGCCATCTCTGCTTGTATGTCAGTGTATCCCCCTTTCTTCTCTTTTGGTAAAATAATTCATAAAAGGAGTATTTCATGTAACACCTATTTGCAAGAAAATTCCTCCTTCGTGGGATCTCAGCTATGTTCTGGAAAAATTGACTTTACCACCTTTTGAACATGCTGCTCAGACTGATGTGAAGCTCTTAATATGGAAAACTGTTTGCTTCTTGCTCTGACATCTGCAAAGCAAGTGTCTGAGCTGCAAGCTCACATAGCAGGACAGCCTTACCTGATTTTCCACAGGGATAAGATTGTGTTGCACACTAACCCATCTTTCATGCTGAAAGTGATCTCCACATTCGCTCTCAGTCTGTCAAGCTCCTTATGTTCTTCTTAGAGCCCAAGTATAAGGGAGAGAGGATGCTTTATGCATTGGATATGCACGGGCAGCTCTGGTACTACCCTGACGGAATGAGATCAGTCAGGAAGGCTGAAAGGCTTTTTATTTCCTACACAGAGACAAAGAAGGGTCAGCCTGCCTCTAAGCAAACCATTGTACATTGGTTGCCCACTGGAATTGTGTTTTGTTACACCCACCATGACAAAATGAATCCAGTCAAGGTAGAGGTGCATTTCACCAGGACATTTGCTTCGTCAGTGGCGTACTGGAAAGGAGTGGACTTGAAGTATTCCAGAGGCACTAGCTTGGTCTTCTGTCCATACCTTTATGAAGCACTACAAATTGGATGCTTTTGCTAGATACAGAGCAGGCTTCATTAGGACCGTTATCCAGGACCTCCTGGACCCTTATACTTCCTCCTCCTCTCCTCATTTGGGTAAGCTCTGGGAATCTACTTGAATGTCAGACAGTGTGTGTGTTGAGCATAATGCAGTTGTGTAATTCCTGCTTAGCTGTAACAGTCGATTATTGTAGAATACACTGCCTTACTGGCAGTACCCACCCACCATCTTCCTTTTTGGGTGTACATAGTTTGGTATTTGGGTTACCATGGAATGCCGTTCTGAGAACATGTGTGTGTATTGTTTGGTATTGGAACAGGAGGTGTTTGCAAAGTTTTTATTTCCATCTTTTCTTCCTGCTGAACCCTGGAAAACTGAAAGGGTCCTGTCTGTGGGTTTGGACAATCACATCCAGAGACAGACAATAGGAGGGACTCTGAGTTTCAGCAAACTCTCAGAAGAAGGTAGCAAGGCATTACTGCCTGAATGCCAGTAAGGCAGTTTGTTTTACGAACATCTGTTGTTACAGGTAAGTAGAACTTGCGCAACTGAACTGTTTTGAATTTTTGCATGGAAATGTGTACTTCAGTACTTTTGTTCTTCAGCTAGAATTCAGAAAGAATTTCCAGAAACGAGTGGTATTTGTTAGAGATGTAGTGGGGATGTGGGTGCATATCTTTTGGGGTTGTAAGGAGCTGGAAACTTTTAAGGTACATTTCGAGAGAGAGAGGGAATATTTGAAGAATTGAAGGAGATGGGTCCTCGTTGACAATGGAGACATTTTATGTGGGGATTGAGACAGGTAATCTGCAAAAGTTATCTTTAGAGAAATTGGAATGGATAATAATTTTATTGGCAAAGAAAGCAATAGGGAGGAAGTTGAAAGAAGTGGAACCCCTTCCATTAAAGAAATTGTTGTTTTAGTTAATAGCGTAATTGAGTAGGAAGAATGGTTATGGGGAAAGCAGAAAGAGAAATTCATCAGTAGGCTGTCTGGATAGGGTTAAAGGATAAGTTAAATGAGTGAAGTTTTACAGAATGGTTTGGTTAAGGATTAATGGTCATGTCTGATTCTCTGTGTCATTGGAGGGTAGACAATAAGTCCATCTGTTTGCTTAGTTTTGTTTTACATTTTTTAAGTTTTATGGAAATAGACACATGAGAGCTGCATTTATACAGGGGAGGATTTTGAAGAGGCATGGGACAAGATGTGTAAATAGTGTATATATTTTTTTCGGTTTGGCTTCTGCAACTTCTATGAGTTTAGTTTATTATGAGTTGTAGAAGAGTTACTTTCGGGATGGGTTTTGCAGTAGTTTGGTTCTTGTGCATACAAAATTAGATGAGGGTTCTAGCATACTTGAGTTTTGCACGTTTGGGTCAGTAACATTTTATGGCTGAACAAACAGTTCCCTTAGGAATATTTTTGAGGGCAGATATATATAATAATTTTATTGGCAAAGAAAGCAATAGGGAGGAAGTTGAAAGAAGTGGAATACCTTCCATTAAAGAAATTGTTGTTTTAGTTAATAGCATAATTGAGTAGGAAGAATGGTTATGGGGAAAGCAGAAAGAGAAATTCATCAGTAGGCTGTCTGGATAGGGTTAAAGGATAAGTTAAATGAGTGAAGTTTTACAGAATGGTTTGGTTAAGGATCAATCTCTAACATTGCTACCCCTATAGTGCCTTTTTTAGGCAAGGCTCAAAAGACAAACCCACCTCCATAGGTATCACAAGAGATAAGAAACTAAGAGTAATGCTACTCAACTCCAGAAGTCTAAACCTAAAGATGCACGCACTCAAAACTCTCCTTAGCATGGAGAACATCGATATCTTTGCAGTAACAGAGACCTGGTTCAGGGCTCCCGAGAGCACCCCAGCACTACCAGGTTATACCTCATACCATGCTTTTCGGCCCCAAAACTTGGACCGAACCACAAAAGGAGGGGGAGTATCAATATTTGTCAAAGATACCCACACCTCCAGGTTGGTGGCACAGCACGAAGCATCAGAGTCTATCCATGTGCAACTAACAGTGGGTAAAACTGCCTTCCAGTTTATAGCCTGCTACAGACCACCCTCCCAAACCCAGGAACCCCACTCGGCCTTCCTGAGAACACTGGAAAATATGAAGGTCTTTCCAAACACCATTATATTGGGCGACTTCAACTACCCAAACATAGACTGGGAGCATTACTCTAGCTCCAACACCCTAGCCCAAAGGTTCCTAGAATTTATAAACTCAAATGCTATGGAACAACTTGTTACCACTCCCACAAGAGGGGAAAACATACTGGACCTGATCATCACCAACATGGGGACTCTATGCTCCAGACCAGAAGTGTATCCCTCACTGGTAAGATCAGACCATAAACTAATCTCACTGGATATTCACATCCCGACCCCACCTCCTGCCCAGAAAACCACAGTGAAAAACTTATTTAAAGCAAATTTCACACTCCTCAAAACCGAGGTGGAATCCTTCAAAGCCCCCGGGCCTGTGGAAAATACGGCCCAGACCGCAGAATCCTTGATAAATGCATTCTATGAACACCTTCAGGAATGCATGCATCATGCAATCCCAAATAAAACCAAGACCCAATCTTCCAAAGGCAGACGTCCTGTCTGGTGGACCCCAGCCATAAACAAACTATACAATAGAAGGAGGAAGCTACTAAATGATGAAGCAAAATCCCAAAAAGGGAAAGCATCTCTGATCAGTATTAGCAAAAAACTACGGGCACTCATAAAATCGTCTAAGGCCAGCTTCGAGCGAAAACTTGCACAGGACACTAAGGATAATCACAAGGCTTTCTTTAGTTATGTTAGGAACCTGGGTGGGAATTCCCAGATATGCTCAAAATTAGTCCAAAATGACAAAAAATACACCAAACCCACAGACATTGCCAACATCCTAGCTGACAGGTTCAGTGCAAACCCCCCCCTCCCCACCAAAAGGGCAATTATATATCCCAGCAGAGTGCTGCCCCCCTGACATCTCAGATGCTCAGGTAAGAGCCGCCCTCTCCAAAGCAAAAAACACAGCATCAATGGGACAAGATGGTGTCCCGGGCTGCATCCTACATAAACTCCAAGAAGAGCTAAACCCAAACATAAAACTACTGTTCAATCTCAGCCTTACTACAGGATATGTACCCAAAGAGTAGCGTACAGCAACAGTGGTCCCTCTCCACAAAGATGGTGCCTCAACGGATCCTGGAAACTATCGCCCCATAAGCCTGACTAGCTTGGTCCTCAAAGCTATGGAAAGGATCATCATGGACCTCATAAATAAAGATATTGGGGACCTACAGACACTGGATCCTACCCAGTTCGGCTTTGTTAAGGGCAGATCCTGCCTCTTAAACCTGGTTGATTTTTTTGAAACAGTCACCAAGGCCATTGATGAGGGGAAGGTGGTCCACACAGCCTACCTGGACCTCGCAAAAGCCTTCGATACAATACCCCACTCGGGCATTATAGATAAGCACACCAGCTTAAATATAAACCCCTATGTCACTAGATGGGTTGCCAACTGGCTCAAAGACAGAACCCACATGGTTAGAATTGCTGGAGCCATGTCAGACTCCAAACCAGTTACAAGTGGCATCCCACAAGGCTCAGTCCTGGGACCTCTCTTGTTCGGTATATATCTCTCGGAGGTACAGGCCAACACGGAAGGACTGTGGCTGACCAAGTTCGCAGATGACTGCAAACTGGGCGCCATAATCGACTCTCCAGCTGACACAAGCATCCTCCATAAGGGCCTCATAGAAACAGACAACTGGTGCCAGAACCATGGCCTCAAGCTAAATGCCAAAAAGTGTATTGTCATCCCCTTTGGCAAAAACAAAGTGCCCACAAATTACCACATAGGTGGTAATCCATTAAGTACAGAAGAAGTAATTAGGGACCTGGGGACCCAAGTTGATAGCAGTCTCTCATTTGACAACCACGTGGCCAAAGTGGTTAGAAAAACATTTTATATAGCTCACCTAATCATGAAGGGATTCACATCTAGATCAGGGGAGATCATCGTGCCTCTTTACTCATCCCTCATCAGGCCCATAATTGAGTACAATGCCCCTTTGGGATGTACCTTACCAGACACCTGCAGCAACTGGAAAGACCCCAAAAGTACCTCACCAAGAGGATCAAAGGGCTCAAACAGATGCCATATGCTGCCCGGTTAAAGAAACTCCAGCTCTACTCAGTGGCATACCGCCTGTTCAGGGGCGATCTGTGCCTGACGTATAAAGCCATGTCCAACCCAGAATTAATGGACATGCTGCACCTCAGAAAATCCAAATCCCATCGAGCTACGCGCTCAAGAGACTTGAACCTCAGCACTGAAATAAATAGGACATGCTGGAGGGACAGATTCATAACCCAGAGGCTCCCTTCACTCTGAAATAAAATCCCAGTCCAGGTTAGGCAGTGTCCCTCATTGACTCTCTTCAAGAGGAATCTTGAGTGGATGGGAGATCGTAGGTTTAACCCGGGTATCACTTCTGTGTCACTGTTAGACAGAGGCACAGTATACTAACCTCTAAAAAGGGCATAGCAAAATTAATTTAAAATGGGTGGCGAAAGCCAAACTCATTCTGGCTAGGCTTATAAATGCCCTAGGGCAGATAGCCTAGTATGTACCTATGAACCTATATTTTTGAAATTGTTAGAGAGGAGTTAAAGTAATAAGGAAAATTTGAAATGTGATAAGGGAAGTTATAGTCTTCAATTATTGGGGTATGTTATGTGATTAGAATGGGTCTTATAAAAGTAATTTATGAGGGGGACAGTCTGTCTTAATTATTGAATAATGTGAATTTTAGCAACGGTTGCAGCATCGGTGTTGGGCTGTGTTAGTCTGTATTGTTTAGCCTTTAGGGTAAAGTAGTAAGAGATTAAGAGACCAGCTACTGGTGATTCAGATTTTTGTGCACTATGCATGAGGATTATTTATTTCCAGTTTGATGACCGGGGAGGTCCACTGGGCTCAGAGAGCCCGTTTTCAGTGGAGGCCCAGGGAGAAAAGCTCCAATAATACATAGTACAAGCTCCACAATATGAAGTACAGTACATAGTGGAAACAGAAACAAACTAAGCAAATTTTACATACAACATAGCAAAAACTAAATAAAAGTTAAACAGCAGCTTGGAGAAGGATGTAAAGCATATTTACATGTTTAGTGGTTGAGAACAGTAGTACAAGGTTAAATTTATATATTTATTTATTTATTTATATTTGTTGACCGGGAGTGAATACAGAGGTTTAAATCATCTGAGAATGATATAGAAGTAACATTAGCATGGATGAGTTCTTTATGCATGAATATTAGCATGAGTTAAATTAATACAGAGGTTTAAATCCTCAGAGTGGTATATAGGTAGCATTAGCATGAAGGCAGTACATAGGGCTTATCAATAGTGTGTAAGGAAGAACAAACTTTGTGTGTTATAAAGTATTGATGTATTAAGCAGGTTAGGTAGGTAGAGTGCAATTGCATTTCCATTTCTGGGAGACGTAAGAATGCAGCTGGGCTTTGAAGTGTTCAGAGTTCTCAGAAATTCTTAGAGATGGAGGGAGAGAATTCCATTTTTTGGCGACTGAAAAGGATAGGAGAAGCCGACCAGCGGGAAGGTTTGGTTTATAAACAGAGGTTAGATTTTGGTGGGTAGATCTTGGAGTTCTGTTTGGGGTGTATAATGTTAAGATGTTTGTTAGTGCTGGGCATATAGTTGGTTTGAAATTAAGCTTGTGAGTGGTGATGAGTTGGAGGTAGTCAAGGTAGTTCGGGAGTTTTAGCCATTGCAGCTGGTGGAGAGGTTTACAGTGGTGAGTGGAGTATTTGGAAGTGGCGGCAAACTTTGAGATTTTATTGTAACAGGATTCTAGTTTAGAAGAGATGGAGGAAGATAGGTTGGTTAGTAGGGTAGAACCATACATTAGTGAAGGTAGTAAGAAGGTAGTGGCAAGGGTCTGTCTTGTTCAGGGGGAGAGGAAGTGGGAGTTTCTGTACAGCATGCCAAGTTTCTGATAGGTTTTCTTTATATTTAGCTGACTATAGGTATCGAATTTTAGGTGTTCGTCAATAGTAACTCCAAGAAGTTTAGCAAAAGGAACAACTTCTATAGTGGAGTTGGCAAGGCTTGTAATCTTGAAAGAGGTTTTGTCTAGACGGATAGATTTTGAGGGAGAGAATATTAGGATCTTTGATTTGTTGGCATTCAAAGAGAGGTGATTTTGGAGCATCCAGTTCTCAGTAGCTGAGAAGGCAGTTTGAGTTTTTGTTTGGAGCTCAGGGAGGCTTGATGCAGAGCAAACTAAAGTTGAGTCGTCTGCATATTTGTACTATCTTAGTGTTAGGAATGGCTGCATGGAAATCATTAATGAAGATATTGAAGAGCATAGCCCCAAGAATGGACCCCTGGGGTACCCCGGTTGGGGTGGGAAGGAAGGCTGAGGTGCTAGTCTTCCATTTTACTGCCTGAGATCTGTCCGAGAAGTAGCTGCTGAACCAGGTAATGGTGTTTTGTGAGAGGTTAAGATTGGAAAGGTGGTGAAAAAGGGTGGGTATGGGAGACTGTGTTGAAAGTCTTGGAGAGCTCAAGGATGACTGTGGATACAAGTTCTCCAGAGTCACAGGCATGGTTTACGATGTCTAGAAAAGAGAGAAGAGCTGTTTTTGTGCTATGGCCAGGATGGAACCTATGTTGTATTGTGGTGAGGAATTGGTTATGTGTAATGAATGGCATGAGCTGGAGGTGGATGCATTTCTCAAGAATTTTTGAAATAGGGGAAAGAATCGCTATGGGTCAGAAGCTGGAGATGTTATTATTTTTGCCTACTTTATGGAGGAGTAGGATAAAGGCTGCATGCCACAGTTTGGGGACATATGATTCTTGTATGGATCTATTGATGAGTATGCTAATGGGGATGGCGATGCTGTCTGCTGCAATTCTTAAAAAGAGTGAGGGGATATTGTCAGGGGCATTGGAGCAAGGCTTAAGCTTAGAGAGAAGTTTTTTTTATATATGAGGTGGGGATGGGTTTGAGGTGGAATATGGGAGGTAAGTTTGGGGTGGAAGGTTGGGCAAAGGGTTTCATTTGGGGGGAGGAGGTGGTGCTTGGGAATGTTATAGTGAGTTCTGCTATGGAGTTAGTAAAGGAGGAGGAGTTGAACAGAGTAGCTATTTCTGGGTCAGATTTACTAGTGTCAGGGCAAGGGTTGTTTTTGGTGCCTGGGTTGAGAAGTGAGTTGATGGATTTCCAGAGTTGTTTGGGGGTTAGAGGAGTAGTTAGACTGGAGTTTGATATAGTATGCTTTTTCGTCTTGTATGATACGTTTTTTGGCTAAGTTGCAGAGTTTATTTTTAAGAAGGGTGTCAGGGTGGCTATTAGGATGGTAGAGTTTCCAGGTCTTGTCCCTTTGTTGCATGAGTGTTGTGGTATCTTTACTAAGCCAAGAGGCGGAATTGGTTTTTATACGTTTTATTCTTGGAGGGGCTTGGGAGTTAAGAGTGTCTAAGAAGGTTGAGTTGAAGAATTCAACAACACTATCCAGAGAGAGAGTTTTTGGTGTGTCCCAATTTATCAGTTTGAGAGAATTGGATAAAGTTGTAGGGTTAAAGTTGTTGAGATTCCGAGTATGGATATATTGGTGTAGATGAGGAGAGAAGGGGGTTGCTCTATAGATGAAGGCTGGTAAGTGATCACTGATAGAGTCTGGTAAGGTGCCAGTGTGGGAGATTTTGTTTGGGTGAGAGACAAGGATCCAGTCCAATATGGAGCCTAGGGGGGTTATTTTTATTAGGTCTGGTTATAGCATTTGTGAGTTGAGTGAAATTACATAGATAATGGTGGTGTTATTGGCAGTAATTTTGTTCCAGTCAATGTTCACATCTCCTAGGATGCATGTCTCAAGCTTGATATTGTATGAGGCCCATAGAAGAATTTCCTCAAGTGTGTTAATGTAGTTTCAAGGGGGATATAGAGGTCTATAACACAAATGATTTTCTGGTTATTTAGTTTGAGATTTCCTATGACTAATTCAGCGTTGTTGAACTGTGGATTAGGATTTTGGTAGGGAGTGATGGAGAGTAGGCTAGAGCAGATTAAGGCTATTTCTCCACCCTTCTTTTTTAGGCGGTCTTGTCCAAGTACTTGAAACATAGGGGGTAGTATTTCAGAGTCTGAAATGTTGGGTTTTAGCCATGTCTTAGAGACAGCTGCTATGTCAGGTTTGATGTTATGTAGTCCTATCTCGCCGATATTCGGCTCCAACTCGGCCGATACTAAAGCTTGAGAGCTTTTACTGGCTCGAGGCTAGCCCCTATCCCATGGTGCCTCACGGCAGTTCCCCAGATCTCGTTTGCCGCAAAAGCTTCGAGGTTGTCTCCTTACTTGCTCGTTGGCTAAGTAATAGATATTTTTGCTAACTCTCGATTTTTCACCACTTTTTTTCTTCAGTCTTTTACTCCTTATAGTTAATAGCTTTTCTTGTGTGATTGTATTGAGTGTTACTTCTTTATAAAAAAAAAAAAAAATTATAAATAGAATCTTTCTAAATTTTTATCTTTACTGTTTGTTTGTATTTTTACCTCAGTAGATAGCATTGTTAGTATAGTTAGCGTTGTCTTTTTTCCTAGGTAGCTTTATTAGTTTGTTTTTGTTAGTATATCTAAGGAAAAGTACAGAGAACACAAGGACCAACGCCTTTCGGGGTTTAAAAAAATGTAATAAATGTTCACAGATGTATTGACAGACAGTCACAATAGCTGTGTGTACTGCTTAGGCGGAGCCCACTTACAAGAACCCTGTACTTTTTGCCATGCCTTCAGTACTAGGGTTCTTAATGAGAGGAAAAGCAAACTCATAGATGGGGGGTCTTTGACCAGTTCCTTCCAGGAACAGCTGGAACTTGGTCAGACAGCTCCTAAGACTGCCAAACGAAAATCTTCGACTGCAGCTTTGGAACAGTCGAAAAAATCCAAAGCGACGGAGCCAAGGAGTACTGGCTCCGATTCCGCTTCTTCTGTCTCGGTGCCATCAGTCTCTTCGGAGCCAAGGCAACCTTCGGTACCGAGACAGTTACCTGAGATTGACCCTGTCTCACTTACCTTGAGATCTCCTATTTTGGAGAGGAGGAGATCTCCCTCTGTCTCCACCCGATCCTCCAGGACACTGTCAGATGAGGACATTGAGTGGGTGGTGAAGAGGTTGCTTTCTGACCCGGCTCTGGTTAAAAAAAATAATTGGCCCCTCCAGACCCAAAGGCTTCGGAGCCGACCCTTTTGCAATCCACTGCTTCTCCTCTGACTGCTTTGCTCTCTGAGCCAATCACTTAAGGTTCCTCAATGTTGGATCCTACGGTTCCTAGAATTCTTCCTGCTTCCTCAGAACCGATAACTCTGTCCTCAGGGGCTCAGTCTGGAGCTGAGGGATCTGGGAGCCAACGCTCTCAAGTCGACTCCAATGGGGGATAGTCACCCTGGGTTTTCTTTGGAACTGACCTTCCCTCTCGACGCTTCGGCTTAACTCAGCTCAGTTCCCACATCTGCTTCATAGCCATTCCCCTTTGCTCAGAGCCGGCCATCCGTCTCCTCAGAGCAGAAGTCTTCTTCAGAGCGGGCAGGAAAGGTCTTCGAAACAATAGAGAAGGCTTTATCTTCTGCAAAAGCCATACCTTTGGAACCGATGTCCCACCAGCAGCCGGCAGCAACCTCTTCTCCCCTGCCACCCCCACAGCGTAGGGAACCAGAGACTCAAGCAGCCCCCATTGGAGGTACCCCCTCTTCTGAGACCTCCCCAGATTATCCCACTGGAGAGCTCCCTAGGAAGAGACTTTGTAAGAGGGAGCATGTTGACTCACCTGAGTCTGTCATGTCTGACACTGATTTGGAGGAATCAGAAGGGTCCCCTAGATCCCCCTCTGAGGAAGTTTCCTTTTCTGACATCCTGGAAATCCTCAGACAGAGGGGTGATTGGAAGACCTCTAACCCTACTGAGGATGAATCAGTGTATCTTGAGGCCTTTGTTTCATGACCTTCCACCTCCTAGGTGACACCGCCTTATGACCAGCTCTTGTGGGTCATATCGCAGAAAGCCTGGACCTCCCTAGACATAGTGGAGCCTGTCCCGAGGAGGCCAAACAAATTTATGACTGCACCAGAAGATAAGTCTTTTCTTTCCAAAGGGGTTCCTGTTGGATGCTATGGTGGTAGCAGTAACCACCAAGGAGGAGTTGTCCAAGACATCTTCCAATGTCCATCCTCCTAACAAGGAGTCCAGGACTATGGATAAGTATGGAAAGCGTACCTTCTCTTTAGCGATATTTACCTTAAGATCGCTTAATTACCTGTCCCATTTTGCTCAACTTAAGAGGGATCTCCTGAAGGAGTTGGGAGATACCCTTCAGGGTTCAGTAGCTTCAGGATCCACAGATAAGGTTTCTGTGCAGCTCTCCACCCAAACATCGATAGCTAACTCCTCCATGAGGCTGATTTCCTATGCAGCGGATGGATTGAGCAGGGCAGCCGCAGCAGGAATCTCTCTTAGGAGACATTCTTGGATGCGTCTTTGTAACTTCACGGAATCCTTTAAGTCTTCCTTCACCAACGTTCCCTTTGATGGTTCAACTCTTTTTGGACCTCAGGTGAGAGAGACCTTGACCAGGTGAGAGCAGGAAGGGAAACCTTATCTGCTGTCGGAGTACGTTTCTCCCTTCCTTCTAGACCTTATCCCAAGGGTCAAACAGGAGGGAAAATGTGGTTCCGTAAATCCCCAAAAGGTTTCCCTCAGGTGCAAAGTCAACCCTCCCCTAGAGGCAGAGGGGGAGGATATAATGGAAGATGCCGTCCACGCAGCAGAGGAGGTCCGCAACATAAGGGAGATAGAGAAACCTTCTCTGATCGTCCCTTCCATCGCCTCTGAGGGGTTGCCCGACTGTCCGTCTCTGGAGGCAGTTGGGGGTCATCTATCTCTGTACCCAACCACCTGGCTAAACATTTCACAAGATCATTGGGTACAAACCATAATATCCAGAGGTTACCTGATTCCCTTTGTTTCCTATCCCCTGGTAAACTGGTCTCTTCTAGATGTGCCACCCATTCAACTAGACCGTGCAACATCAGAGGTCATCTCACTGCTACAAAAAAGTCATCCAGGAAGTCCCCACAGAACAAATAGGATCAGGAACTTGCGATTCTTTTTAGTTCCAAAAAAGACAAGGGGACTGGAGATCAAGTTTAGATCTCAGCAAACTCAACAAGTCTGTAAAGAAATCGAAGTTCCGAATGATCACTCTTCAGTCGATATTTCCCTTTATCGGAAAAGACAATTGGATGTGTTCAATAGATCTTCAGGACACATACTACCACATCACAATGGACAGACGCTCCAGAAGACACATACGCTTTCGGCTGGGAGCCAGTCATTTTCAGTTTCGAACACTGCCCTTTGGCCTCACTACATCCCCCAGAGTGTTCACCAAATGCATGGCATTGGTAAAGGCTCACCTGAGATGTCAAAGATTCCAGATGTTTCCATACCTAGACAACTGGCTCCTCACTGCTACCACCAAGCATCAACTGATCAGAACCAGGGACGAGACTATCCTTGTGCACCTGATTAGGCATCACAGGTGCTGCGGTAGCTTTGTCGAAAAACAGTAAGACGTCCAGTTCGATTCTCCGCTACAGCTTCTACTGTGTGGAGACGTGCGTGAATGGGCATACCTTCATTGAAGGTTGTGCATCAGGGCTGGCAACTCGGCATGTAAAAATCTACTGCCAATCATTAGCGGACCGGAATTCCGCTGTGGCGACCCCTAACCGGGAAAAGACGAAAGACACAACAACAGTAAACCTTAAAAAAAATCAGCCTCATCTCCATCGCAGCATATTGTATTCTTAGTTTCAGAAATAAACTCAATCACCATGACAGCAAGACTAACACCAGAAAGAGTAGAATCATTGCACAATCAAGTCAGGTCTTTGCTAAACAGTCACAAAGTTCAGGCCAAGGTAGTCCTTCAAGTCCTAGGGACTATGGCTTCCTCCATTCTTTTAGTTCCCCTAGCCCATCTGCACATGAGAGTACTTCAATGGCTACTGTTTGCCCAATGGTCAATGCAGGATCTTCCCCTGTCTCATCAGATTGTCATCACAAACACCTGCAAAAAGGGTCTGACATGGTGGTTGCAAATGGAACTTCTCTTAGGTCGTCCACTTGTTCTTCCTCAAGAAAATGCAGTTTTGACCATGGACACCTCCCATTTAGGGTGGGGGGGCATTATCTGGGAATGACTGTCCAAGGTTCTTGGCAGAACCATGAAAATGACTTGCACATCAGTGTTCTGGAGATGAGAGCAGTGCTATATGCGTTGCAAGCACTTCACAGTTCTCTTCCCACCAGGACAATTGCGATTCAGTCAGACAACATGTCTGTCGTGTGGTACATAAACAAGCAAGGGGGAACCAAATCTTGCCCACTTTGTCGAGAGGCCTTAAGAGTTTGAAAATGGGCGATGGACACTCAATGTTTTCTGGTAGCAACGCACATCCCGGGGAAGTCCAGTGTGATAGCAGACAAACTCAGTCGAGCAATTCTCATGCCTCAAGAGTGGTCCCTGAATTCAGAAGTTGCGAAAGAGATCTTTCACAGATGGGGCCAGCCTTGCTGCGACCTATTCGCCACACACCTGAACACCAAATGCAGCAGCTACTTTGCCCTAATTCCCCATCCAAGGATGTCACCTAGGGATTCTCTAGTCCACGATTGCCCCCCGGGACTCCTTTATGCCTTCCCACCTTTTCCTCTCATTCCAAAAGTGATACAGAAAGCAAAACAGTTGGAGTACCCTGATCCTCATTGCTCCTTAATGCCTCGTCAAGTCTGGTTATCCTTCCTGTGGCCCTACCTCTTGGAGGAAGCACGGATTCTGGAATCCTCTCCAGACCTCCTGATTTATCAATCGGAGCAGTTCCACCTTACCATCCACACCCTAAAATTGACATCATGGCTGCTCCAGTTCCACATATAGCCAGGTGTGCTTCCCTGTCACCTTCAGTCAAACACATTCTGATTTCTTCCCACAGGCCTTCCACTAGGAAGTTATATTCCAGCAAATGGAAAAGGTTCTCTATTTGGGCTGTAAACCAAGGCTTAGATCCCTATACTGCTCCTATAGAATCTATTTTGTCCTTCCTTGCGTTCATCTTTCATGAAGGAGCTGCGGCTGCTACGGTTAGAGTTCAGTTAGCCGTCATCTCTAATTACCATTTTGGCTACATGGGAAATCCCATCATGTCCCACTCTTTGCGCAAAACCTTTCTGAAGGGAGTTCTCCTTCTCAGGCCTCCATTCAAACAGCCACCAGAACCCGGGGAACTAAACTTAGTTCTCACATCCTTAATTTCTCCCCCCTTTGAACCCTCTCCTTCATCGATCTGAAATTATTATCTTGGAAAACACTATTTTTAGTAGCTATAACTTCTGCTAGGAGAGTTTCAGAATTGCAAGCTCTTACTATTCTACCCCCTTACATTATTTTCCAAAAGGATAGAGTCTTACTTAGGACTTAACCCTTCCTTTCTTCCCAAGGTATGTTCAGAACATAATCTTAACACTACTACTGAACTACCAGTGTTTTTCCAAATCATTCTAATAAATCTGAATACAGGCTACACCAGTTAGATGTCCACAGAATTCTCAGGTTTTACCTACGCAGGACTAAAGAATTTAGAAAATCAGATCAATTATTTGTTTCCTTTTCAGACAAAAATAAAGACTTGCCTGTTTCTAAGGTTACCCTCTCAAAATGGATTTCAGACTGCATTTCCTTTGCTTATCAGACTACTGGCAAACAGTTACCCAACAAAGTAAAAGGCCATTCTACAAGGGTAGTATCAACTTCGTGTGCCTTTAGATCTAGGCTCCCAATTGATAGTATTTGTGCAGCAGCTACTTCGGCAAGACCACATACCTTTGTCACTCATTACAAATTGGATTTGGCCTCCCGGGACAGGTCATCCTTTGGGTCCACTGTGCTAAAGAGTCTCTTCGCTTGAGCCACCCGGGATAAAGGTGCTAAGGATGCTGTCCCATCCAGCAAGAATTACGGCGAGATTTGACTGCATAACATAAAGAAGTTATGTACTTACTTACCATAACGTTCCATGGTTGTAGTCCATCTCGCCTACATTCTTGCATCCCTCCCTCCTGCCCCCTTCCTGTTCCTGGAGGATCTGGTGGACTATACTTATGCTGTCTGACCTGGTTGTAGTTGCTGTCCACCTGGCATGGATAATGTTACACAATGTTCTGTCTGTATGTACACAATTATTGATAGTTTCATAACTTGTTGTATGTTTTGGCTTTTCCCGGTTAGGGGTCACCACAGCGGAACTCCTGTCCGCTAATGATTGGCAGTAAATTTTTACGTGCCAAGTTGCCGGTCCTGACGCACAACCTTCAACGAAGGTACGCCCATTCACGCATGTCTCCACACAGAAGACGCTCTAGCTGAGAATCGTATTAGGTACTTATTGCTTTTTGCAAACAAGATCTGGGGAACTGCCGTGAGGCACCATGGGATAGGGGTTAGCCTCGAGACAGTAAAAGCTCTCGAGCTTTAGTATCTGCCGAGACGGAGCTGAATATCGGCTCCGAACCCATCCAGCAAGAATGTAGGCGAGATGGACTACAAACATGGAACGTTATGGTAAGTACATAACTTCTTTTTCATCTTACAGTTTGTTCAATAAATGACTTTAGTACTGAAAAAAATAAGACAAGATGATGAAAGGCAAGGGGAAATGTGCATCAACCTAAACAATGCAATACCCTAACAGGAATTATTTATAACTGTACATTTAACAGCTGTAGTACATGTTTGCATGAAAGGCAGTAGAAGTAATACTTCACTTATTACACTTCTCTAATTTTTATTATGATCCTGCATGGATGAAATAGTAGTAATTTGGGTGTCATGTTGGAGACTGGTTTACTTTTGGCCCAGTATGTGCTTATGGGTTACAAAATGCTGCTTCAGCAGGGAACAAGACACCGGTGGGGCAACTTTAGTTTGGAAGAGAACCACATAGTTATGAGAGCTCTGGGAACATATGGGAAATGCCTATTTGCTGCCCTCCTTTACCAGAGAGCGAGAAAACCCCTCAGAAGCTGTATTGCCCCAGATACAGCCTACAATGAGAAAAGGAGGAGCCCACCCTAGAAGTAGTAAGAACAGCCCTTAGGAAAATGAAGTCAAGGAAAGCTGCAGGCTTGGATGAGGTCACAGCAGATGTGATAAAGATGTTGTGTGAGATAGGGGAAAAGTGACACCTGAGGGTACTCTTAGCAATCTGGAAAGAGAGGCATATCCCAGATGACTGGAGAATAAGCAGACTCGTGCTAGTGTACAAAACAAAGGAAATATCCACAACTGTGGGCAGCACAGGGCTATCAAACTCCTGTCACATTGCTTGAAAGTTCTGGAGAGGGTGATAAACAGATATGCAGAGTAGTAGAAAGTAAGATGGGAGATGACCAGTTTGGATTCAGATCAGGATGCAGCACAACAGACCCGATGTTTGCAGGGAGACAGATAGCTGAGAAGAAGCTAGAGGTGAGGAAGGAGTTCAACAATGCATTCCTAGCCTTGGAGAAAGCCTATGACAAGGTCCAAAAAAAGCTGATTTGGGCAGTACTGCCTGTGGTGGTTCGAAGGTCTAGAAATATTGGTAGAATTAGTGTAGACTATGTACAAGGACCCAATGACTCAAGTACGAACAGTGTTCAGTATCACACAGGGGTTCCCAGTGGCAGTGAGTGTGCACCAAGATTCAGCTCTGAGCCTACTGCTTTTCATACTGGTGATGGACTACATTAGTAAACAGGTTGGTGGGGGCACACAAAGTTGTTGTATGCAGACAATGTGGCATTACAAGCAGACTCTGAGCAAGAAGTTCAGCAAAAGATAGTGGAATGGAATGCAAAACGCAAGGCATGTGAGATGAATCTAAGTGCAGATAAGGCAGTGGTAATGGCAGCAAATGGGGAAAATCAGAAGAACCTGAGAATTGAGGTAGAAGGGAAGATAGTGGAACAGGTTAATATATTCAAGTATCTGGGAGTGTTGGCTGATGAGAAGGGAAGCCTGAATAAAGAGGTCAAAGCTAGAATCAGAGGGGCTGGATCCAACTGGCATAGAGTGTCAGGTGTAGTGTATGACAGAAGACTGCCAAAGAAACTGAAAAGAAAGGTGTAGAAAACAGTGGTGTGATCAGTACTACTGTGTGGTACAGAAACCTAGGTAGTAAAGGCAGAGCAGATGAAAAAGATAGAGGTGATGGAAATGAAGTGTTTGAGAAGGGTGGTAGGATCCACACTATGGGATAGATGAAGAAATGAGGGCATAAGGGCAGAAGCCAAAGTAGCTTCATTTGTAGAAAAGATCAAAGAGAACAGTTTATGGTGGTTTGGGCACAACTGCAGAAGATAAAATGGGGAAGATTTGGAACAGACAGAAGAAGGTAAGAGGAAACTAGGGCATCCAGTAAAGAGGTGCATGGATTGTGTGTGAGAAAATCTGTGACAATCAGGCATAAGTGTCAAAGAAGGCAGGAGTGTGGCATTGAGTCGAGAGAGATGGTGACAGTTAGCACAACACCCTGACCCCATGTAGAAAATGGGAAAAAGGAGATTGATAATGACTTACCAGAGAGAGAGAGAGAGAGTACAGTTGTGTACACTTACCATAAATGTAGATGTTAGAGTGTATTCACTGTTGCAGTCATCACATTTGGGTTATCCCTGCCAGGGTAGCCCTCGGCCGGCCCTTATACCAGAGGCTTAGTATTTCTGCGTCGGTTGCTGTCGCTTCAGGACTGACATCAGGTCATCAGTAGTATAAAGTAAGGCAGCCGACGCCATTACATCAGTTTTTCTTGCCCTGTAAGGAGCCCTCAAGTGGGAGCCAGGATACATTTATGGTAAGTGTACACAACCGTACTATGTTCTTCGTGTTTCACTGTTACAGTCATCACATTTGGGTTGATTCCCAAAGCTGAGGAAAAGTGAAATATAAAATCTGTTACCACCACCACAGCTAAAATCTTTTATTAGGCTGATAAAACTGATAAAAAATAAAATGAAGTACAGCGTCCCTTATGCACACGATAAGCGGTTTCGATTTGTCTTCATCAGATCGTCGACGATGCAGTGTGCTGTCCATTTGGAAATGGTTTGTTTGAAGATGGCTTTGCTCTCTGCCCCTGCAGCAAAGCTGACCAGTAATTGATCAGACTTTCTGAATGATTCAGTCCTGCCTAGATAGAATGTGCACATCTAGAGAGTGCAGGATCCTTTCCCCCTTGTTTTGTGGGTTAATGAAAAAGGTGGGTAAATAAATGGATTGGTTGAGAGCCACACTGGACACCACTTTGGGCATGAAGGATGGGTCAGTCCTGAGGAACACCCTGTCAGCATGGAAGATGTTGAAGGGCTCTACAGCCATGGGTGCTTGTAGCTGGGAGACTTTTCTGGCTGAAGTGCTGGCCAGAAGAAAAGCGGTCTTCCAGTAGAGAAATGTTAACTCTGCTGAAGATGCTGGTTCAAAGGGGGGGGGGGCAGGGTGAGCTTTTCCAACACAAAGTTTAGGTCCCAAGCTGGGTTAGGTGCTGTTCTGGGTGGCCTCAAGATGCTAGCCCCTCTTAGGAATTGTTTGATCAGAGGGTGTGTGAAAAGGGGGTGCTCAGTGTGGAAATGAGCAGAAATAGCAGAGGCATGAATTTTAATAGAGGAAAAGGAGAGACCACTGTGTAGCAGGTCAGCTAGGTATTCCAGGATGAGCGGTAGGGAGGGCTGTGCCATATTGGCTCCCTTAGCCTGAATCCAGGTGCAGAACCTTTTCCATTTGTCAGCATAAGACTTTCTAGTGCTAGGGCATCTAGCCTAACGTATAACATCTAGAACCTGTTTACTGAAGTTGGCAGATTGATCAGTGGTCAGGGAATAAGCTAGGTTGTCAAATTGAGGGTCTGCAATTGGTGATGCATGAATTCTCCTTCCCTCTGAGTCAGGAGGGTTGGGGTCTGAGGGAAATGCCATGGTGGCTGTGGGGACGGCTGCGCAGCAGTGGGTACCAGTGCTGTCGAGACCAGTCTGGAGCAATCAGAATTGTCCTTGTTTTTTCCTCCCTTATTTTGAGCAGTACCCTGGTGATGAGAGGTAGTGGGGGAAATGCATAGACTGAGAGATTGACCCAGGGGAAGGATAGGGCATCCACTTTCCAAGCCATGCAGTGATGCTCCCTGGTGCAGAACTTGCTGAGCTGATGGTTGGTGTGGGAGGCAAAGAGGTCGACCTTCGGGGTGCACAGTTTCTGAGTTATTAGGGTGAAGATTCTTTGGTCTAGCTGCCACTCATGTGAGTCCAGAAGATTTCCGATTAAGTGGTCTGCCAGAGAGTTTAGAGAGCCTGCCAGGAATTGTGCTAACAGGTGGAGTTGCATGGCAGAGGCTGTATGCCAAAGAGTCATGGCCAGCATACATAGAGGGTAGGAGTGAGTTCCTCCCTGCGTATTGATATACCACATCATAGTGATGGTGTCTGTTTTGATCAGGAGAGCCCTTGGGGAGAGAAGGGGCCTGAAAGCTGTCCATGCGTGCTGGACAGCTAACATCTCTTTTTGGTTGATGTGCAGGTGAATTTGCTGTGGGCTCCATTTGCCCTGTATACACCTGCCGTCCAGGTGTGCACTCCAGGCATAGTCTGATGCGTCTGTGGTGAGGGTCTGGGCAGCCGGGGGTGGTGAGAATGGTAGTCCCTTGTTGTGGGAGCATGCTGCTGCCCATCAAAGAAAATCTTTCCTTAGGCAAGGTATCATTGGTATAAGAGTTTCCAGGTCTTGAGAGTGTTGACACCAAAGGCTTTTTAGGTACCATTGTAGTTTCCTCGTATGCAGTCTGGCATATGGAATGAATAGAATGCAAGATGCTATGAACCCCAGAGCTTACAGGATTTTCCGTGCAAATAACTGGAGTCTGGTGGCTAGTTGAGAGAAGTAGTTTGTCAGGTAAGTTTGCTTTTCTGGTGTAAGGAATGCTATCTGGGATGCTGTGTCCAGGCATGCACCCAGGAATATAGTCCTTTGGGTGGGTACTAGTTTGGATTTTTTTTTCGTTGATAGTGTACCCTAGGGAGATCAGTAGGGACTTTACAAAGCCCAGGTTCTTGAGCAGCTTTTCCTGACTGTCTGCCTGAATTAGGCAGTCGTCTAAGTATGGGTAAATTTGGATATTCCTTTGTCTGCAAAAGGCAATGGCGGGAGTCAGACATTTTATGAAAACTCTGGGAGCAGTAGATAAGCCAAAGGGAAGCACAGAGAACTGAAAGTGCAGAGAGCCTGCCCTGAAACATAGATATTTCTTGCATGACTCCTTGATAGGAAAGTGGAGGTAGGCCTCTTTTAGGTCTAGGGTGGCTAGCCAAGCATTCTTAGAGAGCATGGGTAGCAGTTGCTGGAGGGTGAGCATTTTGAATTTTGGTATCACCAGGAAGGTGTTTAGAATGGATAGATCGAGGATGGGGCACCAGGTGCCCTCTTTTCTGGGTACCAGAAAAGTCTGGGGTAGAAACCTTGGCCTATCTGTTCTGCAGGAACGTGCTCTATTGCCCTCATAGAGAGTAGGGAAAGGACTTGCTTTTTTGCCTCTGCCCACTAGTTTGGTAGTAGATCTGGGAACCCTTTTGTGGTTGGAAGAGTGTGGAAAGAAAATTTGTATCCCTGGGACACTATGTTGAGGACCCAGCGGTCGTTGGTAATGGTGGCCCAGGTGCTTGCGTAGGAGGAGAGTTTTTCTCCTGGGGGCAAGTGTCAGTGGGCATAAGGAGGGGGTGGGGGAGGAGAGTCATTTTGAGTTCTTACCGTGAGGGGGTGGCTTTGAACTCCCTGGTTTTGAAGTGGAGGAACTCCACTGCTTTGATCTCTGCATTCCCTGTGGCTGCTGTCTGGGGCAGTCTGCTTCCCCGGGATCTGGTCTGAACTGACCTGGTGGGGGCAGGAAAGGACCAGTGCTTGGGGGAGGGGGGCAATGCCTGCTGAACCTGGGTGGCTGGACCTGTAGGAAATCCTTAACTGTCTGCATAGATTTTGCTTTTTCTTCCATATTTTTTAAGACAACCTCTGCCTTGGTGCCAAATAAGTTGTCTTTGTGCAAGGGTGCATCCAATAATTTAGATTTGACATGGTCTGGCAAGGGCTGTTCCTTAAGCCAAGTATGCCTTCTAAGGACGGAACTGGTGACTGCTGCCCTGCAAGAAGCTTCTAGGGCGTCAAAACCACAGTGTAAGGTGTGCTTATTTACTTGACATGCAGAATGCATTAACTCTTGCAACTCTTTAGATTCTGCACAAGCAGGAAAGGAAGACACTTTGTGTGTGAGGAGTTCCATGGTATGTTGCTGAAATTTTAGCATTTGGAACTGACATTTTAGTACTTTGATAACAAGAGTAGCAGAGGTTTATACTTTTTTACCCCATCTATCTAGTGCTCGGGATTCCCTATCTGAGGGGGCGGGATTCTTAGCAGAGGTTGCTTTAATTCCTTTAGGGCCTTGAGAAATTACCTCAGGGTTAGCAGTAGGATTTTTATAAAGAAATTTGTATGAGTCAAGGACTCTGTAATATCTGTAAGGTTTTCTGGGAGCAGGAGGGAGGGTGTCAGGAGTCAAGCTGGATTCCAGGAAAACATCGTCCACAACATCCAGGACTGGGGGAATGGCCTGGGGTCTGTGCTGTTGAATATCTAAGAATTCTCTGAGTCTCTTTTTAGACTGAGGGTAGTCCTGACATTCCCATTGGAAATGCTCCCTTAAGGTATGAAGGGGTTCCCCAAAGGAAAAGTCCTGGGGTTGAGAGGCTGAAGGAATGGATTCCTCTGGATTAGAATCCTCATAAGCAGAGAGAGGTTTGTACGTCTTCATATTCAGATACATCAGAGTAATCAGACTCCTGTTCAGATAAAACTACTGGGGACAGATCTCTTTTCCTTTTGGAAGGGGTAGCTTGGCTTCCCCTGATCAGCATGATAAGGTCTTCCGCAATTTTAAGCATTTGAGACTGAGGCAAGGAAGCAGGTGCCTGAGATAGGGTCGTCGATTTCTTGTGTGTGGTTCGTACCCTGGGCCTTAGAAAGTCAGTAGTTTTCGAAAGAACGGTAGATGTGAAAGAAGTAGTTGATTTGTGTAGAGAATCGGTAGTGTGAAGTACTTCCTCGGAAGCCGGTGCCTGCTCAGCAGCTCTGGACCCATGCAAGGTAGAGACACTCACAGGATCCTTAGTCAAAGAAGAGTTTTGCGGCATACTGGACTCCAAAAGGATCTCATTAGCGGCCTGCGAATCCACAGAAGTGGGCATCAGGGGCTGCGAAAGCACCTCACTGAGGACTGGAGAACTGATGACTAGCTTAACAGAAGCATTGTCGCTAGGTTTGGACCTGTGCAGTCTGTCTCTGTCTTTATCCTTACATTTTTTTTTTTTTTTTTTTTTGGAAGATCTGCTGTTGGATGGCTTACCGAAGCCATATCGGAATTTGAGGACTGTAAGCAAAAATATCTAGCTACAATAAAGGCCCGATGACGTATAGTTCTGGAGTTAAAGCACAAAAGTGACAGCGAGGGATGTCGTGGTCTTGGCCTAAGGAAGTGATGCAGTAAGAATGAAGGTCTCGGTGTGGTATTTGCTTTCCACAGGTGAGACAATTAACTTTTTTTGACATCAGAGCAAGAAAAAAGGATCCCCAACAGGGTACTTGGCTTTAGAAGACTTCAGCTTCAATTCGGAAGACTAAACTCAGGTAGCGGCCGACCAGCACTCGTGTGAACTGCTTCTGGCTCCTCAACAAGAAAGACTGATGTAGTGGCATCAGCTGTCTTACTTTATACTATTGATGACCTGACGTCAGTCCTGAAGCGACAGCAACCGACGCAGAAATACTAAGCTTCTGGTATTCGGGCCGGCCGAGGGCTACCCTGGCAGGGATAACCCAAATGTGATGACTGCAGCAGTGAAACATGAAGAACATCTAAGGCATGGAATCGAGTAGTCACTGACACAAGTGTTGTAGCGGGAAGTAACTGTACCATGGCACAGTGTAGGAAAATACCAAATGGCCTGTTGTGATGTGCTAGGGCAAAAGCAAGGCAGAATGCCATTGCCCACAGCAACACTAGTGATGGTCCTTCCACACTCAGTCCTTTAACTCCTGATGAAGAGTTCCTCCTCTCTATAAGAGGGGATGACTTGATGTAGATGTTACTGGAATCCTTAGAGGTGGTGTTGACAAAAGTAGATCTGAAGTAGGCGATTCATTTGTCTGCAACCTGTGGGTTATGGATCCGACATCGGATCCGAACCGGCATGGTTTACCAGCTATGGATCCAAGCTCTCAGCTCCTCCCCTCACCCATAATGCCCTGCTCTCCCTACATGACCTCAGATCTTGTTTGCCGCGCTGGTGACCAGATTTGTGTTCCTAAGCTCTTCAGCTAAGTGCAGTTTTTCTAGTGTTTACAGTGTTTAAAATTGTAATTTTGTGTGAAAGTTGTGAGAAAGTTTAGGTTTCCCTATTACTTGATTATACTTTTTAGTGTTTTAAATTTATTTTTACTTTCCCTCCCCTCGCTGGTAGCGTAGTGTGTGTTTGGGCCTGTGTGTGCTTTAGTTACTTTTGCTTTACCCTAGTTTAAGTAACTTTTTTGTGTAATTTGGGATGTCTGAACAACCCAAAGCAGTGTTTTCTAAATGCTCCGAGTGTGGCCATAAGCTTTCCCCGGCTGATGGCCACACTCAGTGCGTTAGATGCCTTGGGGTTGAACACCTCACTTCTGGATGTTCCATTTGTGCAGGGTTCAACCCCAGGGCATTGAAGGAGCGGAGGTCCAAGCTTGTTTTGGCGGGTCTTTTGCCACCAGACTCGGTTCCGGCCTCCGCTCCTTCGGGGGTAACCGTTTCTAAGGTTGTCTCCTCTCCAGCTCCCCCTCCTCCTCCTGGGACTCAACCTCCCTGTAGTGGTTCGGAGGAGAGGGAAGCTAGAAAGAAGGACCGGAGGGAGAAGCACCATAAGCGGCGGGCCGAGACCTCTGTTTCGGCCCCGCCAGCCAAGCGGGCTTCTCCTCCGGCCTCCTTGTCTGCTGGCTCTCCCCCTCCTCGGCTCCGGTCTCCTGTGTGTTTTTCACCCGATCTCCGTCGAGGCTATCCAGGAGGCACTCAAGGCCTACCTCGGTAGCCTCGTCGAGATCAACCTATAGCCTGTCAGACGCTGATCTGGACCGGATGATGAGAAGGTTCATCCAGGCCCAGATGCAGATGGGAGTGCTCTTGCCTCCCCTCTGGGGAGCTCACCTTTTCGCCAATTGCTCCTTCTCCGACCCGCTACCCGGGTTCGAGCAGTTGGAGCCGAGCAGCTTCGAGCCGGGGTGGGTCGGCGCCGATAGTACTTGGTACTGGATCCGACCCTGCCCTCGAGTGCCGGATCCGACCTCGAGCCTGGATCCGAGCCGATCCGGGGATCAGTGCTCCTTCGGCGCCGTCTGTGTCGGAGCGCACTGTCCCTTTGGATCCGAGTGCTTCGCCGGCTCCGATCCACTCGGATCCGAGGGGAGCCATTGTCGGATCCTTTAGTCGAGGTCGGCTCCCCTTCGGCTTTTGATGTAGTGGAGAGGGCCCTGTTGAGGGTCTCCGGACCCCCGGCACTTGCTTCGGCTCCGTCCCGCGCTCCATCTGCTCTGGGTCAGGCTTCCACCATCCGGCCCTTGGGACAGCCCGCTCCTTTGCCCCAAGCTGTTCCCCTGGAACAGGTTACTGTTTGCGAGGAGTCCTCTGACAGCCCCCCGGAGGATGTTCCCCGCAAACATACGTGCAAAAGGAGGCACATTGACTCCCCCGAGTCTCTCACTGAAGACACAGATTTGGAGGAAGGGGAAGGCTCCCCAAGGTCACCCCCCGAGGATGTCTCATTTGGAGACATCATGGAAATGCTCCGCATAAGGGGGGGGGTGGTCTGCCCCCAAGTCTTCCTCTGACGAGTCCGTGTTCTTGGAGGCATGTGAAGCGGGCCCGTCTACCTCTTGGGTGTCCCCTCCTGCCGACCCCCTGGTGGACCTCATTACCACCAGGGCGTGGAAGGAACCGGACACCGTGGAGCCAATCCCAAAAAGGCCCGACTGTATTCTCAGTCCCCCGGCTGACAGTGCCCATTGGAGTAAGGGGCCTCCTGTAGATGCCATGTTGACGGCGGCGGCCACCAAGAGGGAACTTGCTCAGGAGAGTCCCTCAGTCCATCCCCCGAGCAAGGAGTCTCGGATGATGGACCGCTTGGGGAAGCGGATGTTTAGTTCAGCGACCTTCTCTGTGAGGGCGCTGAACTATCTGGCACATGTGATTAGGATGCAGCGCGATCTTATAAAAGAATACGCTGCACCCCCCCCAGAGTCCATGTCGGAGGAGGACAAAGTGCTGCACTCCACTCGCATGGCCACTCTCAGGTCCGTCACTAATACCTCTATGCGGCTACTGTCCCATGCTACGGAAGGTGCCGCTAGAGCCGCAGGGGCAGGCCTAGTTACTAGACGTCAGGCCTGGCTCTGTCATTGCGATTTCTCAGAGCCCTTCAAGGCGTCATTCGCGAACGCCCCCTTTGATGGTTCTGCCCTCTTTGGCAAAACTGTTCGCGACACTTTGACCCAGAGCGAGAAGGACGGGAAGACGCTGTCTGCCGTCGGAATCCGCTTCTCTGCACCCCAGAGGCCCTATTCTAGGAACCAAAAGGGTCAGAAGAAGATGTGGTTCCGGAAGTCGCAGCAATCCCAGCCTGCTCCAGACAACCAGTCCTTCCGTGGCAGAGGAGGACAGGGAGAACACCGCCCTAGGGGCAGAGGGGCTCCTAGGAACTTCGGGTCCAGAGAACCCTTCTCTGAACGGCCCGCGCAGCAGCCCTGAGGGGTTGCCCGGCTGCTCCACTCTGGAGGCAGTCGGGGGACGTTTTTCGGAGCACCTAGCGGCATGGGAGTCCATTACATCAGACCGATGGGTTCTCCAGATTATATCCAGAGGATACCGTATCCCCTTTCTTCACTTGCCAAAATTGAAGTCCCTCCCCGACGTTCCACCCGGTCAGTGGGAGGCCGCTTTGGCAGAAATTGGCCATCTGCTAAAGAAAAGAGCCATCCAGCCCGTTCCCCCCAGACCAGATCGGATCAGGGTTCTAATCCAGGTTCTTTTTAGTGCCAAAAAAGACGGGGGATCTAAGACCAATTTTAGACCTTTCACTCTTGAATCTGGCAGTTCCCAAGGAGAAGTTCCGAATGGTCACGTTGCAGTCTATTCTCCCCCTTCTGGGAGAAAATCACTGGATGTGCTCCATAGACCTCAAGGATGCGTACTACCACATACTAATGGACAGGCGCTCCAGGAGGTTTCTCCGCTTCCGGCTGGGAGCCAGTCACTACCAATTCGGGTCCTTCCCTTTGGTCTCGCCACAGCCCCCAGGGTGTTCACCAAAGTATTAGCAGTGGTAGCGGCCCACCTGAGGCTTCAGGGGGTGCAGGTCTTTCCTTACCTGGACGACTGGCTTCGCACCGCCCCAACAAGGCATCTACTTCTCTTGGCGCGAGACTCCTTTCTCCATCTTGCTCCACGCCTGGGCATCACGATAAACACAAAAAAATCCAACCTAGCACCCACTCAGCTCATAGATTTTATAGGTGCCAGGTTAGACACGAGGAGACTGAGAGCCTTCCTCACAGTGGACAGAGTGCAAAGCCTACAGCTCCAGGTGCGGCCCATTCTCCACTCAAATTCAGTTCCGGCGGAGTTGGTCCTGAGGGCCGTAGGGTCCATGGCGGCAGCGATTGCGCTTCTTCCTCTCGCCAGATTCAATATGCGTATCCTTCAATGGACTCTCATGGTTCAGTGGTCGTATCTTGCTCTTCCTTTGCATCATCCCATTGCGATCAGCAAAGCGTGCAGGCGGTCCCTCCTGTGGTGGCTACACTCTCCAGATCTCCACGGAGGCCGCCCCTTTTGTGCCTCTCCCCCTCTCGCCACGGTGACCACGGATGCCTCCCGCCTCGGGTGGGGGGGGGCATTTTGCAGGCCGGACGGTCCAAGGCACGTGGGAAGATTCAGAGACCTTGCTGCATATCAATGTCCTAGAGATGAGAGCAGTGCTCTTAGCGTTGCTAGCACTTCAGGCCTTTCTTCCCTTGGGAACAATTGCGATTCAGTCGGACAACATGTCTGTTGTCTGGTATATCAACAAACAGGGAGGAACCAGGTCTTATCCCCTTTGTCGAGAAGCCATGAGAGTGTGGGAATGGGCTATCTCCACCAACCGCTTTCTCATAGCAACGCATATTCCGGGTCGGTCCAACATCCTGGCGGACAAACTCAGTCGCACCATTCTCACCCCCTACGAGTGGTCTCTCAATACTCAGGTAGCGGAACGCATCTTCGCACAGTGGGGAACTCCTTGTTGCGATCTTTTTGCATCTCCCTCAAACACCAAATGCGACAGTTTTTTCGCCCTGATACCTCCTCCCGGAGGTTCTCCAAGAGACGCTCTGGTGCATGCTTGGCCACCCGGTCTTCTTTATGCTTATCCCACTTTGTCTCTGATGCTCCAAGTTCTTCAGAAAGCCTCTCGGTTGGGGTGCAGAATGATCCTCATTGCTCCCTTTTGGCCTCGACAGATCTGGTTCCCCTTCCTAAGGTCTCACTCAGTGAATTATCCTTGGATTCTAGATCCCATTCCGGATCTGATTTCTCATCCATCCCATCTATCTCCTCCGAACCTGGACAACCTCAAGCTGACCGCTTGGCTGCTCCAGTTCCACTCCTGATCAGGACTCCCGGTATTTCGTCCCCTGTTAAGGCCATCCTGGTGGCAGCACACAAGCCATCCACTAGGAAAGTCTACCGTAGCAAGTGGAAGCGGTTCTCTTTGTGGGCGGAACGGCAAGGCCTAAACCCCTTCACAGTTCCTCTCCCTTTGGTGCTTGACTTCTTAACCACTCTTTTTAATGATGGTGCTAGCAGTTCCACGGTCAAAGTACAGCTTGCAGCAATTTCTCATTATCACATTGGTCATGACTCCAGTCCACTGATGTCTGCCAAATTGTGTAAGATTTTCCTTAAAGGTACCTTTCTTCTCAGGCCCCCTATAACGCAAGCGGTTCCTCCTTGGGACCTTTCCTTAGTTCTTCAGGCCTTGACCGCTCCCCCCTTCGAACCTGCGGCTACTGTAGATCTGAAATTCTTATCTTTCAAGACTGCCTTCTTAGTGGCCATTACTTCGGCCAAGAGAGTCTCAGAGCTTCAAGCATTATCAGCTAAACCTCCTTACTTGGTCTTTCATCCGGACCGTGTTTTCCTCAGGACCAACCCGTCCTTTCTTCCTAAGGTGGCTTCTGAAGCAAACATTAATCAATCAATTAACCTCCCTGTTTTCTTCCCCAAATATCAAAACAAGGGTGAGTACAAGCTTCACTCCTTAGACATTCACAGGCAACTTAGATTTTATCTAAACAGGACTGCTGGTCATAGGCAATCTGACCAGTTGTTCATTTCCTTTGCTAAATTTAATTTGGGCAAGCCAATTTCCAAAGTCTCATTATCTCGCTGGATTTCACAATGTATCTTACTAGCTTATCAAGCTTGGAAGGCCCACCGGAGGGTGTACATGCCCATTCAACCCGGTCAGTCTCTACCTCGGCCGCCTTTAAGGCTAGGATTCCTCTAGATGATATTTGTGCAGCAGCCACGTGGGCTTTATCTCATACTTTTATTTCCCACTACAAGTTGGATCTTGCATCTAGAGGTAGAGCATCCTTTGGCTCCGCGGTGCTCCGGAATATCCTTCCATGATGGCCGCCCAAGATTCAGGTAGCTGGGGACTCTGTCCCACAGGTTGCAGACAAATGAATCTCCTACTTCAGATTTAGAAGTTATGTACTCACCATAACGTTCCATCTGAGTAGGTGCATTCATTTGTCTGCAACCATCCCGCCCTCCTATCCCCTGGCCTTTCAGTTTCCTGCATATGTGGTGTTACCCTTTTCAGGGTGTTTATGCTGTTGGCAAACTCGATCTGAGGTCATGTAGGGAGAGCAGGGCATTATGGGTGAGGGGAGGAGCTGAGAGCTTGGATCCATAGCTGGTAAACCATGCCGGTTCGGATCCGATGTCGGATCCATAACCCACAGGTTGCAGACAAATGAATACACCTACTCAGATGGAACGTTATGGTGAGTGCATAACTTCTAATTTCAGACCACTGTAGCAACCATAGTCATGCAGTGTGGAAGGTTAGTGCATAGCTAATTTAAATATGTTTTGCCGAAATGTACTGGCCAGGATACCTGTGTACATATGTGACCCTTATAATAATTTTTCATGTCTTGTCTATCAGAAAGTGTACACTCTGTGCATGGTAAGTGTGGCCAACATTTCTTTTAGGGTAAATCATTTCACCTGTCATAGGTCTTGTTAACCATGCCCACACTTTTCTTCACGGGATCAAGCACCAGTAACATCCATTCTGAAGTTGTCCATCTTAATTGTTATCCTTGACCAATGGATTTGGTATTGAGCATTGGAACCATCTCTGCCATTTCCACAGCTCGCGCAGGCCAAAAACTCTCGAGCTTCAACCCTACCCATAATGCATCTAACCTAGTTACCTCAGATCTCATTTGTTGCTTTACTGTACAGACGTGTTCACCTTCACTGTCAAGCTAAGTCAATTTGTTTACTGAGCTTTACTTATTTTTCAACTAATCTATCTAACTTCAGTTTTTTTTTTCACCTACACTTGTTACTTGTGTAAATTGTTAACTTTGTTGATATTTCTTTCCCTTTTGATACACTTTGTGTACTTCTTTTCTACCATTGTTGGTAGATTTCTATCCCGGTATTTCTCTCCCTTTCAATACACTTTGTGTACTTCTTTTCTGCCATTGTTGGTAGATTTCTTTCCCTTCTGTACACTTCAGTGCACTCTTCTGTTTTATTTCTCTTTAGCTTAAAAATCTAATCTTATCTTGTTTGTTGTTTTCCTTTGTTTCTTTACAACCTGTAATTGCTCCATCCCTTTGTCGCGAATGTGTGTAGTGAGTGAGTTGTTTCTTGTTAGTATGGCTGACAAACTTAAGGGCCCCTCTTGCTTTAAAAATATGTCAAGTGTGGCCATAAAATTCTTTCTTCATACATGCACACTTTGTGTGTCTACTGTTTGGGACCACATCACCTACAGGAAGATTACAGTATTTGTCATGGCTGCAGTCATTGTGCCTTAGTTGAGAGAAAAAATAAGCTCATATTAAAAGGTTTAATTCCTGCTGTCTTTGATGGGGCTATATCTGCTGAGAAAAGTAAGACTGATATTTCATCTCCTTACTACTCGTCTCCTTCCTCTGAGAAGGCCAAGGAGAGAGGCATGTCTATGCCTTCTTCTCCAGTGACAACCGTTAAAAAAGTGAAATTGTCAGTGCCAAAAATTTCCTCGGCTCCAACAAATATTGATACTGTGATGTCTGCACTGACACCCTCCATTACATCCAAACCTTTCACACCAAGGGCTTCGGCACCAATTCAGTTTGATGGCTTCGTTCCATAGATCTAAATCTCGAGCACTGCTTCAGTGCCATCTGTTTCGGCACCCAGTATTTCTGCTTGGCAAGCACTTAGATGTCAATATTTCCCATCTATCGATCCCTTTGCTGGGGAATTACCAGAGGTCTTGCATAGACCCAAGTCTCCTCCTGTGTCTTCTATCCATTCCACCAAAAGCATGACAGATTCACGTGGAGAGGCTGGTGGAGAAAATTTTATAGGTGAGAGGAATTTCAGGTGTCCCCTCAGCCCAGATACCTTTGGTGCCGAGCGTTCTTTTGCCCCGTTGACTACTATCCTCTGACTTCTTCTGTGGCCTTGGAGATTTTGGCTTTAAGTTATCCAGAGTCAGCTGCTTTGGTTCCGACAGTCGCTGTTAATTCAGCACTGATTCAACCTCTGAGTTCTTCGGCTGTGTCGGATCTGGAGACCTCCCAGAGCCGTAGCTGCCTTATCAGCCCCCAGGGACAGGAGTCGTTGACTTTTTTGGAGACGTTCCTACACCTTGGGGCTTTGGCTAAGGTTAGCTCGGCACTGGCTTCTTTTTTGGGGGCTGTCTTGTTGGAGCAGGGAGTGACCATGGTTCTGCGACAGTCTATCTCAGTTCCGTGCTACCTTCCCTCTTTGGTAGGGTCATCCTTCGAGGCCATGGGGCGAGGGACCACTCCGTTGACCTCTTCTTCCTCAAAGCGTGTCCCATCCTCTAGTCCATTTCTCCACCCAGTTCCTCCACTGGGACAGCGAGTGCACAAACCTCAGGACAATCAGATTCAGATTCTGTCATCTTCAGATACCTCTCCAGATCATCCCCCTGAGGAAATCCCTCTGAAGAAAAAGTGCAAGAGGAAGCAGTTAAATTTCCCACAGGAATCCATCTCAGAGGATACTGATTTTGATGATGAGGAAGGGTCCCACAGATCACCTCCTGATGATGTCTCATTTGGAAACATACTGGAAATTTTGAAACAGAGAGGTGATTGGAAGTCCCAAAACCCTACCTCTGAAGAATCATTATACCTGCAGGCTTTTCACACTCGCTTGTCTACCTTTTGGGTGACTCTGCCCACTGATGAGCCTGTTCAGTTGATTGCTCAACAGGCATGGAAGGCACCTGACTCCATTGAGCCTATTCCCAGGAGACCATATAAAATGTTATCCCCTCCAGAAGATAAACAATTTTAGGAAAAGGGTCTAGTAGTGGGTGCCATGGTCGTAGCAGAGGCAACTGAAAAGGAACTAGCTGAGGAAAGTTCCTCTATCTATCCACCCAATAGAGAGTCCTGGATGATGGAGAGGTTTGGCAAGCGTATTTATGCTTCATCGATCTTTGCATTACAGTCTTTGACTTTTTTGGCACATTTCACCGACTTCAAAGGGATCTGATTAATGAGCTATCTGGTACCTTGGCAGGAGCTGTCTCTGAGGCACAAGACAAAGTTGTGTCGCAGTTGTCTACCATGGAGTCTGTGTAATTCATCCATGAGGCTGATTGCACATGCAGCCGAAGGGACTACTAGAGCAGTGGGTTCAAGCGTAGCCATAAAGAGACGCACTTGGATGCGACTTTGCTGAGCCATTAATGTCTTCATTAATCAGTGCTCCCTTTGACGGATCATCCGTATTTGGCCCAAATGTTAGAGAAACATTATCCAGATGTGAAAAAGATGGAAAGACCCCTTTCTGCTTTGGGAGTACTTTTTGCCACTCCTCAAAGACCTTTTCCAGGAATGGGAGAGTGGATGGAAAAATGTGGTTCAAAAAATCCAAGTGACTTTTTTCAAGACACGTGATGAAAGTTCCCCCAGGGGCACGGGGGAATTTTAATGGAAGACATTGCCCATGCAGCAGAGTTGGCCCACAAATCCAGGGTCTCAGAGATTCCTTTTCCAGAAACCCTGTCAGCATTCCTGAAAAGAGGCCAGATTGCCTTCCTCTGGAGGTAGTTGGGGGATGCTTATCCCTGCCCCTAAATGCCTGGTTAGAGATCATATCAGACACCTAGGTGCGGGGGATAATATCCATAGGCTATGTCATATCCTTTTCTCCTCCTCTCTTACCAGAAGAATCCCCGACGTTCCACCTAGTCAGAGGGAACCAGTAGTCTTAGAGATCCAATGCCTGCTAGAAAAAAAAATTAGATCATCCAAGCAATCCCACCAGACCAGTTAGAATCTGGAACTTACTCCGGATTCTTTTTAGTATTAAAAAAGACAAGGGGACTGGAGACCAGTTTTGGATTTCAGCTTATTGAATCCATTTTGCAAACAAAATTCTGGATGGTCACGATACACACTATTCTCCCATTTTTGGAGAAGGGCTACTGGATATGCTTAATAGACTTTCAGAATGCATATTACTACATAAAAATGGACTTAGGCTCCAGGAGGTTCCTCCAATTCAGGCTGGGAGCCAGTCAGTATCAGTTCAGAGTTCTATCCTTTGGTTTTACCACAAGCCCCAGGGTGTTCACCAAATGCATGGCAGTACTAGCAGCTCACTTGAGACTGCAAGGATTCCGAGTGTTTCCATATCTGGACGACTAGCTCATTACTGCTCCGACCAAGCATCCCTACAGACTTGTTCCAATCTAGGAATTACGGTAAAATACAAAAAAATCTCAACTGGCTCCAACTCAAAACTTAGAGTTCATAGGACCAAAACCAAAACTAAATATAAAAATGTTCATAGCCTCCCTTCCACCAGTGAGATTACAGAAAATCAGAGAACAAGTTCAAAAGATACAGCACAAAAAGAAAGTATCATCCTGTCTAGTTTTACAAGCCCTGGGTTCTGTGGTGGTGTCGATAACTCTAGTTCTCATGGCAAGATTTCATGTGAATTCTTCGATGGCTACTTGCAACTCAGTGTTCACCTACCTATGTCATATCGGATTTTAATTGCCAGTCTTTGCAGAAAACATCTAGCTTGGTGGATGCACTCGGAGGACATTCTTCTATGTTGCCCCTTTGTCCCACAACAGCCCAAGGCCATAGTGACCACGAATGCTTCCCAGTTGGGGGGGGGGTCATTATCTGGGCAGAACCGTCCAGGGTACTTGGTCTTCATCAAGGCCAGTCTGCATTATCAGTGTCCTAGAAATGAGAGCATTTCTTTTAGCTTTGCAAGCCTTTCAAACGGTTTTCCCTCTAAGGACAGTTGTGATCCACTGCAGTTTGGTACATCAACAAACAAGGGAGGACCAAATCTCACGCATTGTATGTTGAGAAGCACTCAGAGTTTGGCAATGGACAATTGCTTCCAACTGATTTCTGATAGCAACCCACATGCCAGGGAGATCCAGTGTGATAGCAGACAAACTGAGCAGGTCTATTCTTCTACCTCATGAGTGGATTCTCAATCCAAGAGTGGCGGAAATGATTTTCCACCAATGGGGCCAGCCTTGCTGCAACCTCTTCGCCTCACCCCTAAACAAGTGCAGCAACTACTTCACCGTAATCCTCTCACTGGGCGAGTCACCCAGGAATGCTCTTTTACACAGTTGGCCCCGTGGACTCCTCTACGCATTTCCCCTACTTCCTTTAATTCCAACATTCCTTCAGAAAGCTCTAAGGTTGAAGAGCACAGTAATCCTCATCGCCCCTTACTGGCCAAGACAGACAAATTTGGCTCCCTTTTCTCTGCCCTTACCTGATAAAAGCAGCTTGGACTCTAGATCCAACTCCAGACCTTCTCTGTCACCCAGAGAACTTGGATTCACCCAGACCTTCAGAACCTCAGGCTGACAGCATGGTTCCTCCATTTCTGTTAATTGTCAGGCAAGTTAACCTTCCCTCTGCAGTATGCAGAATCTTATTAGCCTCTCATAAGCCATCCACCCATAAACTCTACATGAGTAAATGGAAGAGATTTACCTTTTGGTCCTGAGAAAGGAATATTGACCCCCCTTTCAGCATCTGTTGAAAAGATTTTAGAATTCTTATCCTCTCTTTTTGATGCAGGAGCATCCTCTTCTACTATTTAAAAAAAAAAAAAAAAAAAAAATCCAGCCGGCAGAGATTTCTAACTTTCATAATGGTTTTGCAGATAATTCTTGGCTTCAAATAAGCTGTGCAAAGCATTTTAAAAGGAACTCTTTTGTTAAAACCTCCTTTTAAGGATCCTATTCCTCCAAGGGGTCTTACTGTAGTTTTACAGACCATTGGTCAGTCTCCCTTTGAACCTTCTGCCGAATGGGATCTAAAATATTTATCTTGGAAAACCTTATTCCTTGTAGCAATAACTACAGCCAGGAGAATTTCTAAGATTCAAGCTTTATCTTGCAAACCACCATGCTTGATTTTTCATAAAGGTCCTAAGGTAGGTTGGAAACTAATATTAATCAGACTATTAACCTTCCAGTATTCTTTCCCAGTTTTTCTAATAAAGGGGAATATGCCCTTCATTTATTGGATGTTTATAGATAATTACATTTTTACTTGCCCAGAACAAAAGATTTTCGAAAATCAGACCAATTGTATGCATCTTTCAAGTACCAAAATTGGCAAACCAGTCAGCAAAGTAACCTTGCCCAGATGGCTAAAAGACTGTATAGCCTTTATTTATGACAAAACGAATATTGATTTGCCTGGAAGAGTAAAGGCTCACTCTACAAGATCCATGGCTACATTAGCAGTTTTTCAATCTCGAGCTTCTATGGATGATATTTGTGCAACAACTACTTGGGCTTTCCCCTCATACCTTTATTACTCATTACAAATAGGAATTGGTCTCCAGGGGAAAAGCATCATTTGGTCCAGTGGTGCTCAGGAATGTTCTTATTTATTTATTTATTTATTTATTTATTTATTTAAATTTGTTGACCGGGAGTGTCCGACTGGACGTGGGTCCATTTTCGGCAGAGGCCCGGGGAGAAAAGCTGCATAGTAAAATAAACGGACAGTAGTTACATTGGATTACATAGCGATTAACAATTTAACATAGAAATTACTTACAACATATTTACAGATGAAGAACATAGTACATCAGTAGACAACTAGAATCTTTATCTGTGAAGTACATAACAGGCATTAACAAATGTAACAATGAGAAGTTCCTGCTGTGTAATAAGTACTAGGCTTATGAGCATCTGAGCTTGCTATCATCAAGGTAGTTAGTGGAGGTGAAAGAAAGGTAGTAGTTGGATGGGGTGGATGATATTAGAGTGGGAGTTGCAAGGGCATAGCCAGCATGTTTTTAGGTGCGCTTTTAATAAAGTTTTGAAGTTGGTGCATGATGGTATGGAGGTAATTGTGGGTGAGAGTGAGTTCCATAATTTGGCTATGGCGCAAGAAAATAGTGCTTCACCAGCAGAGTTATTGGCTTTAGTGATCTGCAAGTGATTTTTGTTGCTGGATCTTAGTGGTCTGGTGGTGCGATAAGGTTGGAGTAGATTCTGGAGGGATGGGACATTTAGTGGATGGTTTACTAGTTTGTGGGCGAGTGAGAGTTGATACCACTGAAGGAGGTGAGGGAGTTCAAGCCAGCCCAGTTCAGCAAGTGAGAGACAGTGGTGACTACGGTAGGATGCCCCTGTGGCGAATTTGGCGATTTTGTTGTAGCAGGTTTCTAGCTTGTTTAGATCACATTGCCTTAGGTTGGTATATACTGGAGAGGCATAAAGTAGGGTGGAGATAAGGTGGGAATTTGCTATTGAAATCTTTGCTGCTTTGGTGAGAAATTGTTTATTTCTGTATAATGCTCCTAGTTTTTTGTGGACTTTTTTATGGTCATGGATATGTGAATGTCAAATTTTAGTTTATTGTCTATTTCCACTCCTAGCAATTTGGTGTGTTCAGTTGGGTATATAGTGGTGTTGTCTTTGCTGTGATGTTAAAGTGAGAGTTGTTTTGAGTATGTTTGGTGGGTTGGAAGATGAGTAGTTTAGTTTTGTTTGGGTTGAGTATTAATTGGGCATCGGATAACCATGTTTCAACAGAGGAAAAGGCTTCCTGTGTGACTTTTGCAGTTTGGGTAGGGACTGGGCTGAGCAGATGATGGTTGAGTCATCTGCGTATTGGATGAGTGTGCCATGTTTGGTGGCAGAGGCTAGATTATTGGTGTAAACAGAGAAAGTAGGGGTCCAAGGATGGATCCTTGGGGAACCCCTATGGAGACAGGTAGTTGGGGAGATGTGTCATTCTGCCATACAACGGATTGTTGGCGGTCAGACAGGTAACTCTGAAACCAGTTGGTGACTGATTGTGAGAAGGATAGGTTATTGAGGACAGAGATAAGTTGTTTGTGTGGGACCATGTCAAATGCTTTAGATAGGTCTAGGAAAGTAGCAGAGGAGAGATAGCCGTTGTTTTTATGCTGAAGGATAGTGTTAGTAAAGGAGAGTAAGGCAGTGGTGGTGCTATGGTTTGGTCGGAAACCATGCTGAGTACTGGAAAGGAGGTTGTTAGTAAGCAGGTAGTCTGAGACCTGAGAGTGTATGCATCTCTCTAGTATTTTGGAGAGTGGAGAGAGAATAGCTATGGGGCGGTAATTGGTTAGTTCTGCAGAGGGTCCACCTTTGTGGAGGGGAATTATATGTGAGACTTTCCACAATGTGGGAACGTAACTTTCTGACCGAGATCGCTTAATCAAGATGGATACTGGGTAGGCCAGAGCATCAGCTGCGATTTGTAGGTATTCACTTGGGAGGTTGTCTGCTGCTAATTTGGTGAGTTTAAGTTTAGTTAAGAGTTTTTTTATGTTGGAGGTAGGTACAGGAGAAAAAGAGAAGGCAGTGGGGAGATTACTAGTTGAAGGTGTGGGTTGGAGGGGGGAAGGGGGTTGTGTTGTATAGCTAGTGATAGTATGGTTTGGGTGAAGTGTGTGTTGAATGAGGTCACAGTATTTTCTGAGGAGTGAGGGATGTTAGGAGGAGGGGTACTGACTTTACCTGGGTGGAGGATGGAGTTTAAGGAGGACCAGAATTGTTTGGGGCTGTGTTGTGAGGAGTCTAGGGCAGAGTGGTAGTTTTGGAATTTGTCCTGTTTTATTAGCTTTTTGACTCTATTGCGTAGTTCTAGGAATGTTTGTCTAGCTGCGGGGGTTTTGGTTTTGCTCCAGTGCTCCCAGGCTTTGTCCCTGTTTTTCATTTCTGACTTAGTGGTTTTCTGTATCCATAGGGAGGGTTGTGCTTTGGTTCTGGAAAATCTTATGGGGGCATGGTAATTAAGGATGTTCAGGAAGGTAGTATTAAAAAATTCAACTGTGTCATCTAGACTGAGGTACTTTAAAGCATGCCAGTTACATTCTTTGAGGGATGAGATGAATGTGAGTGGGTTAAAGTTTATTTTTTTACGTATTTGACGATAGATGACAGGTTTAGCTTGGTACAGGTATTTTTTGAGTAGGAATGTTGGGGAGTGATCACTGAGGCTATCTGATAAGCAGCCTGTTATATATGACTGGGGGTTCTTACTGACTAGTATCCAATCCAGGGTAGTGAGCTTGCTGGAGTTTTTATTTATCCTGGTTGGCGACTGGACTAGTTGGGTGAAGCCATGAAGGTGTACATGATGGGTTGGATTGTTGCCAGAACAGGATTGCCAGTCAATACTGAAATCACCTAAGATGATAGTTTCTTGGGGGAGATAGTGGGAAGACCAGCTGAGGAGGTTTTGTAGTGGAGGGATGTTTTGGCCAGGTGTTCTTCCTTGAGTCCGCCCATGATCTAAGGTAGACTTTCTCCCATTGGTCAATGATAAAGTGAAGATTGAAAACTTCAGACAAAGAAGTTATGTACTCACCATAACGTTCCATCTGAGTTGTCCATCTTCATTTATCCTTGACTTCCCTCCCTCCTTCCCCTGGCCTTGCTCAATTCTTTTGATAGAACAGATAGGGCACATACCTCCGTGTTTAGCTACCTTTTACATAGCAGATATGGTTTCATCAGGCCTCCTGTCTTCACATCTGTTTAGCTCTAATCTGCAAACTCGATCTGAAGTAACTGAGAGATGCATTGTGGGTAGGGTTGAAGGTCGAGAGTTTTTGGCCTGCACAAGCCATGGAAGTGGCTGAGATGTTCAGATGCTCAGAACCAAACCCATTGCTCAAGGATAAATGAAGATGGACAACTCGGATGGAATGTTATGGTGAGTATATAATTTCTTTATTTTCCTGTCCTTCAGCACAGCGGGCTGATATTGACAAAAAAATGTCTGTTGGAGATGGTCATAATTCTCATATTCATGACACAGCCCGAGAACAGTGACACACATTTGCAAAGTGTACTGGCAGGATCCCACAACAAGTGGATAACTCAGCAGAATGAAGAAATGACACAACTGTTTCAAAGGTACCAGTACCCACTGTTATGCCATATCAAAGGGGTGCCAGCCGAAGGCATGTTTCACAGTTAGCTCCTGAGATGTGCAAGATCTTGACTGCCAAGCACTATATGTGTGTGATGGCTTATATACTATTGCTGTGTGTCCATTTGGTCAGCAAGTGTCAGGGGTGGTGTTTTATGTCGAGCGTACATTTAGCTGAATGGTCAAAATGTTTAGGTATGTTTTGTCAAGATAAGTGAGTGGGGAATGGAGGGGGTGACTGTGCATGTGTTTGAGTGTTGGGGTTAGGGATAGGTGAGGGGATTTCTTTTGTTTGTTTGTGTGTGTGTATTTTAGAGTTAGGGTTGAGGTAAGGTAAGGGGGTAGATCTAGTGTTCATAGTGTGTGCTTGTTCATTTTTGTGTCTTGTGTAGTGGCAGTGTTACAGGAAGCTTTTTTTTTAAGGTAAGGTGTGGGGTTAGTGTCACCGCCCGTTACTAAGGTGATGCAGGAGGGTGGACCCTAAAAAATACTTCCTGTAACACTGCCACTATTCAGACAAATGTGAGGTTATTGTTAAGAAGGGTTTTAGTACAAAATTCGGGAGAGGCAATAGTTTTCCTTGCTTGATCTTTTTTTTTAGGTTCGATTTTATATTGTTTCAAACTTCCCAGTGCCGGTATGGTATATTCCACGTTAAGAAAGTGATCATTCATCAGGGAGGCACTGGGACATAGTTCAGGCAAAGGCCACTGACAGAAAAAGAGAGAGAGATGGTTAGAGTATTGTAGAGTATATGTGAGGCATTTCTGCAGTAGGTGGGAATGGTGAAGGCCAGGAACAGTGCTGTGATGATCATCATTTGCAGTATGGTGGTGCACACAGCATCTATGTCCAGCTCCATGCACACACTACTAAAGACTTAACAGTCTCATGTTGGAGAAACAGCTGGAAGTAGATGGGGGATTGTCTGCACATACAGGGAACAAGTAGGCCACACACCCTATATATTTCTTAAAGTCCTGCTGACATTACTGATAACACAATGGAAAAGGTAGGCCTCATCAACCTTCCACAATACATGGTTGAAATTCTAGGTCCCTCAACATTGTCCAGTTAATGTTTGGAAGTTCCCTGCATCCAGTAGATCAGTTACACAGCAACCCGGCATCAAGCTCATATGCCAGCACTTACTCACAATCCCTGAGACCATCACCCCCATACTATCCTTAGGGGACACTGTGTATGACAGTATAAGTGACATTACAGACCTTAGTAAATATAAGATGTTAAGTTGTCTATCTCGCCTTCATTCTTGCTGGATGGGTTCAGAGCCGATCCTCGGCTCCGACTCGGCCACTCTAAAAGCTCGAGAGCTAGTTCCACCGGCTCGAGGCGCCCCTATATCCCACAATGCTAGGCGGTAACTCCTCAGATCTCGTTTGCCGCTACGCGATCGAGGTGCTTTTTCAACCGGCTCGCCAGGTTAGTTGAAATACTTAGTTTCATCTCTAGATAGACCCCTTTTAAGTTAGTGTTTTCTTCATAGTTTTAATAGTTAAATAGTTTACTCCCCTTTATAGTCAGTTTTTCCCCAGTTTTTCCTCCTAAATTTCCTATTTTTATTCCCTTGGGCTTTAGGCCCAGTCCCTCCCTTCCTTAATAGTTGGAGTGACTGTGTTTGTAGGGATTTAATTTATAAGTTAATTTTAATTTTAATTTTAAATTTTTACAAGTGTAATCGGTGTGTGTGTGCTTGTGGTTACACTTGGACTTTTCCTTGGACATGTCCAAAGAATCGAAGGTCTGAGGCTTCAAGAAGTGTGACTCGTGCTGTCAGAAGATGTCTCTGACAGACGGTCACACTTCTTGTGTATACTGCCTGGGGCCTTTGCACCTGCAGGACTCATGTGCTGTTTGCCATGGCTTCAGCCCTAGAGTCCTGCAGGAGCGAAAAAATAAACTAATACTAAGAGGCTTATTGAAGCCTGAGGGTCCCTCGACTCAATCCTCGGGGAAACCCTCCAAGCCTTCCAGACCTTCGGCTCCAGTATCTGAGCAGTCTTCTGGGGGTCCTAAGGCTGTTCGAACATCGGCTCCGGCTGGAGCCGATGAATCTCGAACACATGCCCCTACTATTTCCTCGGCTCCGGCCGGAGCCGAGGAAGACATAACTGAGTCGGCTCCGATCAAGTTGTCGGAACCGACATCTAGGAAAAGGTCCCGATCTCCATCTATCGGCTCTGTTCATTCGGCTCCAGCATCACCTTTGCTGTCTGAACGGAGCCATAGATCTCACTCCTCTAGGTCTTCCAGACTATCGGATCATGACCTTCAGAGAGTAGTGAGTCGACTTCTTAAGTCCGAGGCACTAGCCCAGATGCTTCAAAGTCCGACTCAACAGTCGAGGACTATTCCCATTACTCAAAATGTTCCTCCTCTGACTCTCTTGAGTTCGGAGCCGGGGCGGCTCGGACCCGAGACTGTGGTGGCGTCGGAACCGATACCTTTGTCTTCGGTGCCGTCGTCTGCTCCGATGTCTTCCTTGGAAGAATCTCGGCGCCGGACTTCCCTCGTTGGCTCCGAGGGGGCGAGTGGCATCGGACCCTTGTCCGACCCCGCTCTCCCTCTCGGTGCTTCGGCGCTGGTGAGTTCAGCTCCGACAACGGCCTTGGAGCCATCACTGTCGGTGCCGGGGGAGGTTTTCAGCTTTTCGGAGCGGAGACCTCCGGCTCTGCCTGACAGGGGTGCCTTCGAGGTCATGAGGAGCGTGTTAGAACCAGGTTCAACTCCACAGTCTGCTCCTTCTGCCCCTCCCTCCACGATGCCTCCGATGATTTCTGCTCACTCTCTCATCCCCGACCGCAGAGAGCCAGCTCCTCAAGTTTCCTCAGTGGGGATCTCCTCCTCTTCCGAGGCCTCTCCTGACCCGGTAGGAGAGCCCCCTAGGAAGAGGCAGTGCAAGAGGAAGCACATTGACTCCCCTGAGTCTGTCACCTCTGACACTGATTTAGAGGATTCTGAAGGTTCCCCTCGTTCCCCCTCTGAAGATGTCTCCTTTGCAGACATCCTCGAAATCTTAAAACAGAGGGGGAATTGGCCAGCCCTCAACCCTTCAGAGGATGAATCAGTGTATCTTGAGGCGTTTGGCTCTCGCCCTTCCACCTCCTGGGTGTCCCCTCCCTTTGACCCCCTTATGCAAGTGGTGGCAAAGAAGGCCTTGGCGGCTCCTGATTCAGTGTAGCCCACCCCCAGGAGACCATCAAAATTAATCACTGTCCCCAAGGACAAAGAATTTTTAACCAAGGGCATCTCTGTTGATGCTATGGTGGTGGCTGCGGCCACCAAGAAGGAGTTAGCTGATCCTTCGGTGCCTGTTCATCCTCCTAACAAGGAGTCTAGGTCGATGGACAGGTACGGGAAGCGGATGTTCTCGTCAGCGACTTTTACCATGCGATCGCTGAATTACCTGTGCCATTTCACTCGTCTTCAGAGGGATCTGCTCAAGGAAGCGAGCGAAATGTTAAAGGACCCAACAGCTGCGGGTTTTCAGGATAGAATGAACTCTCAGCTGGCAACCCTTAATTCTATAACTAACTCCTCCATGCGCCTCCTTTCATATGCGGCGGATGGAGCAAGTAGAGCGGCAGGTACAGGTGTAGCCTTGCATCGGCACGCCTGGATGCGGCTATGCAACTTTGCGGACCCTTTCAAGGCGTCATTCACTAATTCCCCCTTTGATGGATCATCCTTCTTTGGTCCTCAAGTGAAGGAAACCCTGACTAGGTGCGAGACTGATGGCAAAACTCTCTCTGCCGTCGGAGTCCATTTTTCTACTCCTTCTAGGCCTTACCCCAAAGGCCAGAAGGGGGAAAAGATGTGATTCCGCAAACAATCTCAGGGAGATTTGCCTGACGCACAGAGTCGATTCCCCTCTAGAGGCAGAGGGGGGAACTATAATGGTAGACGCCGTCCTAGAGGCAGAGGGGGCCCGCAAAATCAGGGCAGTCGAGAATCCTTTTCCGACAAGCCCTTTCAGCATCCCTGAGGTGTTGCCCGACTGTCCACCTTCGGAGGCAGTCGGGGGAAGATTATCGCTGTACCCAGAAGCCTGGCTATCCCTAACTCAAGACAAGTGGGTACAGTCTATCATTTCCGAAGGCTACAGAATCCCATTCCTTTTCATTCCGAAGCAATCCAAAAAATCCCTTCCAGACGTTCCACCCAGTCAAAGGGAGCAAGCAGCATTAGAAATTTCAAAGCTGCTCACAAAAAGAGCCATTCAACCAGTTCCAGCAGACCAAACAGGATCCGGAATCTACTCCAAATTCTTTTTGGTTCCAAAGAAAACAGGGGACTGGAGACCCATTTTGGATCTCAGCAACTTGAACAAGTTTGTCAAGAAAACAAAGTTCCGGATGGTCATGCTGCAGTCCATTCTACCCCCTTTGGGGCAGGACAACTGGATGTGCTCAATAGATCTCTAGGATTCGTACTATCACATCAGGATGAGTCGACGCTCCAGGAGATTCCTCCGCTTCAGGCTGGGAACCAGTCATTTCCAATTCAGAGCCCTGCCCTTTGGTCTCACTACAGCCCCCCGAGTGTTTACCAAATGCATGGCAGTGGTAGCCTCTCACCTGAGACGACAAGGATTCCAGGTGTTTCCTTATTTAGACGACTGGCTCCTGACAGCCCCCACCAAGCATCTTTTGCTTCTCGCCAGAGACTATACCTTCCACACATGTCAGGCACTAGGCATTTCAATAAATTACGAAAAGTCTGTCTTGTCGCCTTGTCGTGTTATTACCTTTATAGGCGCAAATCTAGACACAGTCAACATGTCAGCCAGACTCACAGAGCAGAGAATAGCAGACATACACAGACAGGTCTCTCTTGTCTTGCAGAGCAACAAAGTCAAAGCCAGATTGATCCTGAAAGTCTTAGGGATTATGGCGGCGGCCATCCCTCTTCTACCATTAGCTCACTTCCATATGAGAATTTTACAATGGATGCTTTTCACACAATGGTCTTTCCAATGACTTCCAATGTCCCATCCTATTCGGATAACTCAATCGTGCAAGAATCATCTCTCTTGGTGGATCACATCTCCCCAGCTCCACCTAGGGAGAACTTTCGTTCCCTCCCCTCCGGTTGCTACAGTGACAACGGACGCCTCCCTGATCGGGTGGGGGGGGCATTACCAGGGCAGGACAGTCCAAGGCATGTGGCAACCTTTCGAGTGCCACTTGCACGTAAATGTCCTAGAGATGAGAGCAGTGCTTCTAGCGTTGCAAGCCTTACAAGACTCTCTTCCCAAGGGAACTATAGCAATTCAGACAGACAACATGTCTGTAGTGTGGTACATCAACAAACAAGGCGGAACCAGATCTTACCCCCTATGTCGAGAGGCACTCAGACTGTGGCAATGGGCGATTTCTTCTCAGCGGTTTCTGTTAGCAACGCACATTCCCGGGAAGTACAGTGTGATTGCAGACAAATTGAGCAGAGCTATTCTCATGCCTCACGAGTGGTCTCTGAAGAATTCAGTGTTGGAGAAAGTTTTTCGAAAGTGGGGCCGGCCTTGCTGCGACCTTTTTGCTACTCCCCAAAACAGCAAGTGCGACGATTTTTTCACCCTCTTTCCCCAACCAGGCCACCCCAGCAGAGACGTTCTAGTACACGATTGGCCCCGGAGACTTCTGTATGCCTTTCCTCCCTTCCCACTGATATCTCAGCTAATACAGAAAGCCATCGCTCAGAAAGCTTCCATGATCCTTATTGCCCCTTACTGGCCTCGACAGGTTTGGTTCCCGTTTCTCCACCGTTATCTGTTGGAGCAACCTTGGCATCTGGACCCAGTTCCAGACCTCTTGACCCATCAGTCTGGTCAGTTGCACCACTCTCTTCCTTCTCTGAACCTCACAGCGTGGTTCCTCCAATTCCAACTCTAGCCAGGCTTCCTCTGATATCTCGCTCAGTTAGAGATATTTTGATAGCCTCTCATAAATCTTCCACTAGGAAGATTTATCATAACAAGTGGAAACGTTTTTCCTATTGGGCGCAGTCAAAGAATATAGATCCTTTCACTGCTTCCATTCAATCAGTTCTAGACTTTCTAGCCAAACTTTTCCACTCAGGTTCGTCTCAGTCTACCATCAGAGTTCAATTGGCAGCCATATCGAACTTTCATGGTGGAGTCTCAAAGTCTTCCATTATGTCTCACAAACTCTGCAAAGCATTTTTAAAGGGAGTTTTTCTCCTCAAACCACCAATCAGGGATCCTCCTCCTCAATGGGATCTCAACTTGGTTTTGGCTTCCTTAATTCTTTCCCCCTTTGAACCTGCAGCTTCATGTTCAACAAAGTTACTATCTTGGAAAACTCTCTTTTTAGTAGATATCACTTCAGCTAGAAGAGTATCTGAACTCCATGCTCTGTGTAGTCGACCCCCTTATCTTGTGTTTCATAAGGATAGGGTGTCCTTACATACTAACCCGTCCTTTTTGCCCAAGGTGGCTTCACTGGCAAATTTGAATCAAACCATTGAGCTTCCTGTCTTCTTCCCTAATTATTCTAATAGGTCAGAACAAAAGTTACGCTGTTTAGATGTCCATCACCAACTTAGGTACTATTTAGACAGGACCAAACAATTCAGGAAGTCTGATCAACTGTTTGTTTCTTATGCAGAAGGTAGAATGGGCCTTCCAGTTTCTAAAGTATCTCTCTCCAGATGGCTTACTTCGTTGATTACCCTTGTGTATGAGATCAGACATCAACAGTTGCCATCCAAACCCAGGGCTCATTCAACTAGAGCTTTAGCCACTTCTATGGCTTTCCAAGATAGGCTGCCTATTGATTCGATTTGTTCTGCAGCTACTTGGGCTTCTCCCCATATCTTCATTTCTCATTATAAGTTGGATTTGGCCTCTAGAGACTGAGCCAACTTTGGTTCCACTGTACTCAAGAGTCTGCTCCGATAGGCCACCCGGGACAAGGTGCTAGGGACGCGGTCCCATCCAGCAAGAATGAAGGCGAGATAGACAACTTAACATTTAGAAGTTATGTACCTACCATAACGTTCCATGTTAGTTGTCTTCTTCTCGCCTTCTTTCTTGCGTCCCACCCTCCTTCCCCCTAGCCAGGACAGACCTAGAGGAGTTTTTCTTTTGTTCCTTTTGGAATTTACTTGCTGGGCTTAGCTTTCAAACGAGATCTGAGGAGTTACCGCCTAGCATTGTGGGATATAGGGGAGCCTTGAGCCGGTGGAACTAGCTCTCGAGCTTTTAGAGTGGCCGAGTCGGAGCCGAGGATCAGCTCCGAACCCATCCAGCAAGAAAGAAGGCGAGAAGAAGACAACTAACATGAAACGTTATGGTAGGTACATAACTTCTAATTATTACTCACCCAAGAATCCTTTTCCATGCATAACTCTTCACTACAATTGGAGAACAGTAATAATACAGTAGAAAACACATGCAAAATTATAAAAAAAAAATTATAAAAAAAGTCTCTGCACAGATTTTGATACTTGTGCAAAGTTTTACTTCTTTCTGAACTGAGCAGTATATTATGAGAAGTTTATAGCTTGATATGTATATTAACACCTTTCTTTATACTCCAGTCAGTGAAAGTAGCACTGTTGCCAATAACTCTCAGCAGTATGTAAATGGTGTCCATTACACTTATTGATGCAAAAAGTTTGTGTTGAGGAAAATTACATTAGTCTAATGTGTAGTGTCTCTTGGCCTTGCATCACACTGTATAGCTAACAGTAGACATCAATGACAAGTTACAAGTTCACTTCAAATGAGTGCTGCATATGACAAACACCGTACTTAATACACACAGGTACTCACAGTACTCACGTTCCACAGAGATGGCTTTATTAATTGTTGCAGCTGAAAAAATGATTGAGGCAGCAAAGCACAAAAAGTAGCATACAACTTTCCTTTGTGTTAGCAGTATATTCCTCATGTCATACTGCACTCTTATGAAACAAAAAACTGTGCCTGTGCATTGTGAAGTACACCTTCCTTTGAATTACTGTTTGCCATCTGGCAAGAGCACCTCCCACATTAACACCTGTCCTGCTCCATTCTTACTACTGAAGAAGTTTGTACAAGTAGTGTATTAAAATATATATGTACATTGACATCTTAAACATTGTTTATGCCTTCAGCTTTAACCGTAGAGCTGACATTTGACAGTTAAGCATGACAGTGGAACTATGCTTCCACTTCTCACAATACAAAGTGTAATAAAACAGTTAAATGTTCTAGAAAAAAAAATTAAAAATGAGAAAAAAGTGTGATTTATAGTGTCACGTGACTGTGCATCACACTGCATTCATCAAGTGCTACCTGTGTGAATTTTGTTTTGACACTTTCTTCAAATGACTGCCATGGTCCATTGTTGTGGACTGGAAGCCACCTCTTTGCCTGCACATCAGTGTACCATGGGTGAGTCTGCTGCATAGGGTTCCCTAGTTTTGCCATTGTATAGCCACCATCACTATAATCACTGGTGATAGGAACTGCAGTGGTAGCTGTACCGTCATCATGGGGGTACTTCTGCACCAGACCGGCACAGGTGCACTTTGTACAAAATAGCAGCATGCTGTAAACATCCTGCATAAATTTGCAGCATCATACTGAAGGCCAACCTCATACTCATCCAGGCAATGAAAATGGTCTTTCAGCTGGCCAAATACTCATTCAGAGACCATCTGTGTCTGTGACAGGGCAGTGTTTAAGTGATCCTCAGCAGCTCCCCTGGGTTATTGACTGGTGTCATTAGCCAAGGTTCAAGTGGGTATCCTGTATGACCTGCAAAAAAAAAGAAGGGAGGGAAGATGTAACAAAAAATGGATGTGTGCTGCTTAGCAATGCATTTTTGAAGCTATAGCTAAAGACAGCAATGTGAGGAAGAAAAGTTTGTACTTACCAACAAGGTGACCATGGAGAATCCTACCATGCAGTAAGTGGTGGTAGTGAGCTTGTGTGCCAGATGTGAGAATTATGGGTACTGTCAGGATGCAGGTCTGATGTGCTCCCTTATGCACCACATAATGTCTGCCATTGATGGAATGGTAGCTTTTCCTGTTTTGGTAATGCTCCCCCTTGGTTCACATGGAACCCTAATGGCAACATGAGTTCAATCACGCTAAGCACCTTAAGAAATTGTGCCATTCTGTAGAAGCCACACAAGATTTTGGCTCAGTCCTGAAGTGAAACTGGCAGATTGATATACTGATCCACACATGCCAAGAGTATGTCAGGGAACTGCTGAAGTATTCTTGATGCAGAATCCTGAGGAATACCCATGTCTCCAGTTTGTCTCTGGATAGTCCTGTGGCAAGTATAGTGAGGGCTATAATACCCTGGTGTCTACAGATATAGGTAATAAGACCTTGCATCCCCCTTTTTGTCTGTTTGCCATATAAACTCATTAAAGCCCATCATATATCCCTGTCCTGTCTAAATCTCTCTCCAGAATTTCTTTGTCAAAGTGAATCCATCTTTGTATCGCCACCTTCTCAGTCAGCAGGTGCCATTTGGCACCTGTGACTTTGACATGGCTGAGACAAGAAGATCATAATGAGAGATAGCCAAGCTAGTAGCTTACAGCAAGGATCTTAGCAGTTTGCAAAGTAGATTGAAAAGGTACACTTTTGCCCTTTATAAGGCTTATATACACTGATGCACATAAAAAAACGACTATGAATACCACAGAAGCAAGAAAGCTGTTTATTTACATAAGACAGTCGCAGAATTTTCAGTCAGTTCTCATTTACATGTTGCATCATTTGCACAACTTCTTACTGAACATACTAAACCTGCTCTGCCTTAAGTGCAGCTACTCTCTGGATTGTGCCTGAACTGAGCTTAGAAAGGGCCAGTGCAAAATCCTGCTATGCTTAAGCACAATGACTGTCGTCATATATCTGAAGTAGAAAAAGAAAAGTTGATCCAATCAAAGCCCAAATGAATAAGTACCTAGAAAGATTAAATGAATTTAAAAAAAATGTTGCTGTGAAACCAAAGTACTTTGAAAATTCTCTGAGAATGCAGAAGCTGTTAGCACAGGGGATAAGGCAACAAAAGGTAGAAAGAGAGACAAGTCCCAAAACTTAGACCTGGTAATACACAAAAGTTCATGAGAAACCCTTGTAGAATCTTAGAAGCATTCAGTGAGCATTAAGCTTTCTTCTTCTTCCTCCTGGTATAACAATGCATAAAGGGCTGAGAGAGGCATTTTAAGGGACATTAAGTCTACCTAAACTACAAAATAAGCAGATGGCATACTAGAATATGGTAGGATTACAGTTTAAGCAAAAAGCAACCAACACGGAAGTTAGCTGGGGAGGATGACATTCTAACAAATTCTGAAGTTAGGGAGACATAAGATTATAAAAATATGGTATGCCTTGTTTAATTATTAAAAGAAAGAAAGATACCCAAGGCGTTGAAAAGGGAAATAGTGTCCATAATTCCAAAAATGGGAAAATACCTCATACAGTCCAGTATCAATTTTTTACATTTACTGCAAGTCATTTATGGGGATGCTTGCAAACAAAATAGTAAGAACCTGCCAGAACTGCTTTTGTTGAAGGCAGGCAGATCTCCAAGACCTTGATGATTAAGCAAAATACAGAACGCCAAAGTTGGTGCACGGCAACGGTGGTCCCGCTACACAAGGGTGGGGCCACAACTGACCCCGGGAACTACGGACCAATAAGCCTGACCAGTCTGCTCTATAAGGCTATGGAGCGAATCATTATGGAACTCATAAATGGAGAGATTGGGAACCTCCAGTCGCTGGACCCCACACAGTTCGGCTTCGTCAAGGGCAGATCATGCCTCCTGAACCTGGTGGATTTCTTTGAGACAGTTACTCAGGCTATAGATAAGGGAAAGGAGGTACACACGGCTTACCTTGACCTTGCTAAAGCATTTGACACCATTCCCCATTCGGGTATTATTGATAAGCTCACCAGCCTTGGCATAAACCCTTATGTCACAAGATGGATCGCAAACTGGCTCTCAGACAGATCCCATAAAGTAAGAGTAGTGGGGTCTATGTCCGAATCCAGACCAGTAACGAGTGGTGTGCCTCAGGACTCTGCCCTGGGGCCCCTCCTGTTTGGTATATACTTCTCAGAAGTACAGGCAAGCACAGAAGGGCTGTGGCTGACTAAGTTTGCTGTTGACTGCAAACTGGGTGCTATAATAGAGTCTCCGGCCGACATGGAGATCCTCCAGAAGGGCCTAAATGAGACTGATGCATGGTGTCAAAGCCATGGTCTCAAGCTAAATGCAAAAAAATGCGTAGTAATCCCCTTTGGAAAAAACAGAGTACCCACAAACTACAACATAGGAGGTAATCCCCTGAAATCTGAAGAAGAAATAAGGGATCTAGGGACCCAAGTAGATAGCCAGCTTTCCTTTGATAACCATGTTGCCAAAGTGGTTAGAAAATCCTTCTATGTGACCCATCTGATCATGAAAGGGTTCGCATCAAGATCTAAGGATGTAATGGTGCCCCTCTACTCTTCCCTCATCAGACCCACTGTTGAGTACAATGCACCAATTGGAATGTACCTGGCTAGACATCTCCAGCAGCTGGAGAGACCACAGAGGTACCTAACCAAGAGAATTACTGGCCTCAAACAGTTGCCCTATGCAGCACGATTGAAAAAACTAAGACTGTTCTCTGTTGCATACCGCTTTCTCAGAGGCGATCTCTGTCTAACGTACAGAGCCATGTCCAACCCAGAATTGTTGAACATGCTCCATCTTAGCAAAACCAAATCTACTCAAGCTACACGCTCTAGGGATATAAACCTCAACACAACAATGAATAGAACATGCTGGAGGGATAGATTCCCTTCGCAGAGACTTCCCTTACTATGGAACAGGGGTCCTGATCTACAAAAGACAGAGCCCCTCACTATCACTCTTCAAGAGGAACCTTGATGAGTGGATGGGTAACGGAAAGTTCACATCGGGGATCACACCAACAGCACTACTAGATAGGGGCCAAGGGTACTAGCTGCTAGTACAAGGGGTCTAGGGAACTACTAAAGGGGCGGTGAATACTGCACAACGTGGCTGGGCTAATATATGCCTTTGGGCAGATAGCTCAGTACCAACCTATGAACCTAAAAGCACTGGTAATAGTTTAGATGTTGATATAATCTGGCTATATATGTAATAAGTAATGAAGAATTTGGGTTCGTACAGATGCTAATTGAACTAATAACTACATATTAAGGGTCAGCTGTTGAAATAAAGTTGAGGAGGATTCTTATCTAATATGCTTACCTCACATAAAGGGTCTTTGCATGGCTGTCCACTCTCTCCTTTCATGTTTATGTTCGATTTACTGCTTCTAACCACACACATTAAAAATTTTCAGGTAAGGGCGTATGATGAGTGGTATGGTGGGCAAATGAAAAAAGCATTATTTGCAAACGATTAGTATGCTCTATCACTCCAGACCAAGACTGGCCGAAGCTGTTCAAAATACTAAGAAACTGAGTTTATATTTTGGTACAGAGTAGATGAAAGCAAAACCAAAGATGCTATTCATTAAGTTATGCTTTGATGCAGACTTAATGGTGCACAAAAGAATGAAGTATCTGGGGATGTGGCTAAAGAAGCAAGAAGCATATGCCTGAAATGACTGTAAAAACTGAAAAGCTGTAAAATGATGACAGTGAGTAATGTCTTGAATTCTGTCACTTTATCGTGTTTTTTCGACTTCCTTGCCGAAGTTGCATTTTTATTGCATGCGAGTGTATGCTTGGTTAGTGTAAAATGCACTTGTCCATGTGTGCTTATGCTAATGAGCTACTATGCTGATGAATCTGATACATGGAGTGGCCTAGTCAATGGACATGGGTAGGAGAGGCTCAACATAAAAAAAATCTGAGACCCCCTACTCTAAAAGAAAGCATACTACATGTTTTGTAGCTTCCTGTAAGTAACTCACTACCTTCCTGTAAGTAACTCACTACCATATTTGAACAAGACCAGCATGTGTGGAAGGCCACTGTGGACGTGGAAAACACATATCTCCACTTTCTATTAATTCCTAACACATACCTACTCGTTCCCATTCATTCCTTGCACAGAAGGTACCTAAGATATTAGATGGGCAGGTTTTAGTTTTCAGCAATCTTATTTGGTCTTTTGACATCAAACTGGACGTATGTGGTTTTCATATGGTAAAATGTGTTGCTGAGGCAAGAATAGTATTCTGCTTTCTATCTGCTAGGATTGTTAGGATTTTTCTGCCTTCTTAAAATCATGGTCTGCATGCCTAGTTCACTAGGCTTTTCTGTTTCTATGAGTAAAAAATGAATGTGTACAGTGCTTCTCTGTGTCCCCCTTAAAATATTTTTAAACAGTTTGTCACTTGGATCATATCACATTAAGAACCCTCACAAAGTGTTTATATCCAGTGTTTTTCTAAGGACCCAGCATATCCATATGCTCTCTGTTTGCAGGACAATTTAATAGAGGCGAACTTTCTAGAACAGTTGAAAACACCTGATTGTGATGAGTCATTTCTTCAGCCTCTTGAGTGACTCACACAAAGGAAGTCTCAATTGTAACCAACTTAGGAAGCGTAATTAATTCCTAAGAGTAATAGTGGATTTTCAAAAATATTTCTTCCTCAAAATAAATTAAAAGAAATAAGATTTTTTTAATTATTTGGCAGGCCTGCCTTGAACTATAGCAAAAAATTACCTCGGCTCTGGAATTTGGAACCGGTACTACATTATTTTTTTCTGTATGCTTTTTATTTCCATACCTTCCAGTCAGACCTCTCAACTGTCCAGATTTTCATCTGATAGTTTTGGTCTGTTCCTCATAAAATTTGTGCTTTTCTGAAATTTTGTGGCAAATCAGTGGGGATTGAATTCACTAAGTAATGGCAGGCATTTGAGTTTGACTTTATATCCTCCAGAAAATGCATGGTAACACAAGATCTTTTATTCTAGCAACTTTCTTAGTTTATAAGAGCAACATTTTAAATTTGTCCCTATTTTTTGGGGCTCTGTCCCCCAGTATTTTTTGCTTTGTCCAGATTTCTTGCGCTAAAAGGTCGAGAGCTATATGACCTTCCAGCCATTAAGCCTCCTTTGTCACTCTTGAGCCCATTCATTCCCCCATACTGGGTATTTCAGGAACAAAGGTGAGAGTCATCTAGAGAAGCCATCATCCAGTTAGCCATGGAAGTAGTTTGTGCCCTCACTGACTTGCTACCATTGAAGGCACTTCTGTTAGGGTTTACTCCTCCATTGGTAGAGGACATGTGATGAGCATCACTGTAGGGGCCACTACACCTTCCCCATGCAAGTGCATACTTCCATGCACTCACATTTGAAGTCTACCATGTTCAAACCAAGAACCACAAAACAAGACAAAATATCCAGACCATGAGTTTTTATTTTTTGGTTTGGAGACAGTGCAGAAGAATCCACATGGAGGATCATGGGGTGATGATATTGAACAAAAGGAGACCCTATAGCAGCTTAGATTAAATTCCCTTACTGTGCCTGGGTTGAATGAAATGGTGTCTTTTTAGCGTTTTAAGGCTTATGTCTTATAAAACTTAGTCAGTTAGATTAAGTTAGTGTTTCTTAATATGGATGTTCAAAACAAAGTGATTTGCATATTTTAAAGTACGTTATTTTTGGCAAGTCGTTTGTACATAGAGTTATATTTAGAAAAAATTTCTTTTGAATGATTTTTTATTTGAATAATTACTAGTCAATTTCACTGGGAAATCTTATTGGTATTTTTAATGTGATTTATAAGGAGGGGGGATATATATATATATATATATATATATATATATATATATATATATATATGTATATGTATATATATATATATATATATATATATATATATATATATATATACATACATACATATATATATACACACACACACATGTATAACAAGTTAATTGTGAACTATTGGATTCTGAGGAAGTTTTGTGTTACAGTCTAAACAAAAGCGCTAAATCCTATGAGTAAACATGGTCAACATCCTTCTTGTCTTGGATCTTGCATTTTGTCTTGTTTTGTAAGTCTACTATGTTTGCAACTGGATGAGTCAAATACATGCCTTTTCTGGAGAAATTATGGTATTTCATGACTGGAACCACCCCCCACCCCACCCCCGGATAGGTTTGCCTGTTTTCCCCATATAATCCCTGCAGACACCCAAGGCACTAATCAAACTGTGCTCTTTTAGGTTACAGGTAAGGCTTTATCCCTCTGTCAGTGGAGCTTGTAAAATGTAGGCTACATTTGGATGTTGGAATTTGAAAATGGGATATGATTTATTCAAGCTTAAGAGAATGAATACAGAAAAGTGAGAAGCAACTATTTCTGAGTGCGCTTGCAATTCTGCTACATCCTGTAAAGCAGGGAGTGACATGAGCCCATTTCTTGGCATGCAAAGATGCCTTGAAAAATATTTCAGGAGTCACATTGCAATTTCTTCAGTGGCAATGGAATTAGGCACATGGTAAGGAGCTTATAGAGTTTTGTAATTGGATGTAATTGTGGGTATGTGTTTGTGGATTGCAGTGTGGTGCTAGAGGGTTTAGAATTGCAATGGGGCTTTGAAGATGAGTAATTTAGATACTTATTCCTCAGACAGTAACATGTTATCCCCCTGGCATCCATGTCTGCGTGTATCCTGAGACTTGCATGAGAACAATTCACAAACTAATGAGAAGTCTGTGAATCCAAACTGCAAACTCTTTGAAGTAAGGAATTTCAGTACAAAGTTCCTTTGCAGGGTAAATTTATGCTGGACCTGACCACAAAATTTCTCACTGGGAGTATTTTTTTTCCCTTTCTAGTACTAATCAAGCCACAAAAATGTTTGACTCTGGGTAGCCTTTGGATAGCATGTCTGGATACCTGCAAAGTTCAAGGCACTTAACTACACAGTGGACATTCTGCATATCAGTTTCCTGGAAGTGAAAGGAGATTTGATGTTGTCAGTTTTCATTTGTTCCTTAACTCTCGACTCAACATGCCTCAGGTCATGTTTACCGCCTTGGAATTCAGACATGATTGCTGTTGTAACTCTCGAGTGCTTAATCTTTTTTGGGTTTTTAGATCATTAAGTTAATTTTCTTTTTATATATTTGACATCTTATAAATTTCTTTCTACCAGTTCTTATAATGTTGCCTTCCCTCCCTTTTAAGTACTTGTGTACTTGTATTTGATCTACCATTGCTGCTAGTTTCTTTACCTTTGAGTATTTTCTTTTTCTTACCATTGTTGGTATAAATGTATTCCCCTCTATTATCTAGTTTAAAAAAATATATATCTTTGTCGTATCTGTTTTTTCCCTTCTTGCTACCACTAGACAAGTGTGCTGTCTGTTATCAGTGTAGCTTTTTCGACTTTTTCATTTAAGTCATAATGTCAGAGAAACCATCAGGATTCAAAAAATGTACGGCCTGTGACCACAAAATACTGCTCTCACTCACATTCAGAATGCATATGTTGTTTGCGCCAGTCACATTTAAACACTAACTGTGACATTTGTAAGGGTTGTAACCCTAAGGTCTTCATAGACCGTAAAAACAAATTAATACTCAGGGGCTTGCTATCACCAGCATCTTTTGGGACTTATCCCACTAAAACAATATCCAGATTCCAGAAAACGCTGTCCGGAACCTACTGCCTCATCGGCTCAGAGTTCAAAACCTCCAACAAAAATTACTAAATCTTTGGATCTGAAGATTCAGAAAGAAATCACCTCAGATCTGATATCCACTCTTTGGTCCAGATCCGATCATGTCTAGGCTGCCATTTCCCTTTTTGGAGCATTCTCCAAGACACCACCATTCAAGGCCTTGATCCACAGCCTCTTCGACTCATTCTTCAAAATGTTTGACTGTCTGACTTCCCTCTTCGAGTGCTTTGCTTTCGGGGAGGAGGGAGCCTATGGACCCGTAAGCATGTTCTTGTGGAGCCATCGATTTCCTTCTCTCCAGGGCATTTGAGGTAGTGGAGAGAGCTTTCTCTATCCATAGATCCTGAACATCCCCACTTTCTTTATGTCCGACCAACCTAGCCCATTCATCTCTGTGTCTTGAGCCTCATTTATCCCTACCACAGGAACAGTCAGCTGCCAGGCAGGATACCCATCAGGGTATATTTATTTCCCCGATGCTTCTCCATAACATCCCACCGAAGGAGTTCCCAGAAAGAGAAAGTCCAAAAGGAGGCACTTAGACTCTCCTCAAGAGTCAGTCATTGAAGAAACCGACTTTGATGAAGAGGAAGAGTCCCCAAGATCACCACCGACATCATTTCATTTGGAGACATTCTAGAACTCCTAAAGCAAAGAGGTGGTTGGTCTCTGGTCAAGCCTCCCAGAAGGGGTCAGTATTCCTGGAGGCTTTTGATGCTGTCCTGACTACCTCCTCGGTGACTCCACCCGCTGATGAGCTTATTGATTTGGTCTCTCAGCAGACGTGGAAGGAGCCTGATACTATTGAACCAATACCCAAGAGTCCAGACAAGATTCTGACACCACCTAAGGACAGAATCCATTGTAGCAAAGGAGTACCTGTTGATGCCATGTTCATAGTGGCAGCCACCAAGAAGGAACTTGCAGAACAGAGTTCCTCTGTCCACTCCCCCGTCAGGGAGTCAGGGCATTGGACAGATTTGGGAAGTGAGTTTATACTCCAGCGACATTTGCCCTTCAATCTCTGAACTACCTGGCACATTTCACAAGACTCCAGAGGGATTTGATTAAAGAACTTACCAAATCCCTCTCTGGGACCATATTCTCTGAGGGTTAGAGCATTACGGCCTTCACAATTGGCTACCCTTCAGTCAATTTGCAGTTCATCCATGAGGCTTATATCTCATGCAGCAGAAGGTACCTCACGGGTGGCAGGTTCAGGTATTTCCATCAGGAGGCATGCCTGGATTTGCTTGTGTGACTTTACAGAACCCATCAGAGCTTCCTTCATCAGTGCTCCCTTTGACTGAAGTTCCCTTTTTGGCCCTAAAGTGAAGGACGCACACTCCAGGTGTTAGCAGGAGGGAAAAACCCTGTCTGCTCTAGGCGTGCATTTTTCGACCCTTCAACAAACCTTTTCTAGGAATCAACAATGAGGTTGAAAGTTGTGGTTCAGGAAATCCCGGGATCCCTTCCAAGAAACAACTGGAGATGGTTCCCCCAGAGAAAGAGAGGGGAACTCTAATGGAAGACGCTGCCAAGTGGCAGAGTGGGTCTGCAGAACCAAGGATTGAGAGATTCTTTCTATTGCAGACCCTACCAGCACTTCTGAAAGGAGGCCTGACCATCCTCCTCTGGAGGCAGGTGAAGGGTCATTTATCCCTGCACCAGAGAGCCTGGTTAAAAATGACAAAATATTCATGGGATAATCCAGAGGTTATATGATACCCTTTTCCCATCCCCCTCCTTGGTTTCAAAGAAAATCCCGATGTTCCCAGTCAGAGGGAGGCAGCGGCAGTAGAAGGAAACAAGCTGCAAGAAAAGTCATCCAAGAGGTCCCCCAGACCAGACAGCATATGGAACTTGCTCAGAATTTTTTTTAGTGCCAAAGAAAACATAGGACTGGAGATCATTTCTGGATTTCAGCAATCTGAATCAGGTTCAGTACACAAAGTTCTGGATGGTCACAGTTCAATCCATTCTGCCTTTTCTGTGCAAGGACGACTGGATGTGCTCAATAGATCTTAAAGATGCATACTGTCATATGAAAATGGATAGATGCTCCAGGAGATATAGGTTCATAGGCTGATACTAGGCTATCTGCCCTAGGGCATTTACAAGCCTAGCCAGAGTGTTTGGCTTTCACCACCCTTTTAGATTAGTTGACTGTGGCTCTGTATAGTAGGTCACAGAAGGTAGCCCTTTTAAGGTTAGTTTACTGTATCTCTGTCAAGCAGGGACACAGAAGTGATCCCAGGGGTAAACTTACGATCTCCCATCCACTCATCAAGATTTGTCTTGAAGAGGGTCAGTGAGGGGCTCTGCCTAACATGGATTGGGATTTTTTTCCAGAGTGAGGGGAGCCTCTGGGATATGAATCTGTCCCTCCAGCATGTCCTATTTATTTCTGTGCTGAGGTTCAAGTCCCTGGAGCATGTAGCTCTAAGGGATTTGGATTTCCTGAGGAGAAGCATGTCCATTACTTCTGGGTTAGACATGGCTTTATATGTCAGACACAGATGGCCTCTGAGTAGGCGGTACGCAACTGAGTAGAGCTGGAGTTTCTTTAGCCGAACTGCATAGGGCATCTGTTTGAGCCCCTTGATCCTCTTGGTGAGATACTTTTGGGGTCTTTCCAGTTGCTGCAGGTGTCGGGTAAGGTACATCCCAAACTGGGCATTGTACTCAATTATGGGCGTGATAAGTGATGAGTAGAGGAGCACAATGACCTCTCTTGATCTAGATGTGAACCCTTTCGTGATAAGGTGGGCTATATAGAAGGTCTTTCTAACCACTTTGGCAACGTGATTGTCAAAGGCAAGATTGCTGTCTACTTGGGTCCCCAAGTCCCTAATTACTTCTTCCGTACTTAATGGATTACCACCTATGTGGTAATTTGTGGGCACTTTGTTTTTCCCAAAGGGGATGACTATGCACTTTTTGGCATTTAGCTTTAGGCCATGGCTCTGGCACCAGTTATCCTTCTCTGTGAGACCCTTTTGGAGGATGCTTGTGTCAGCCGGAGAGTCGAATACGGCACCCAGTTTGCAGTCATCTGCGAACTTGGTCAGCCATAGTCCACCCGTGTTAGCCTGTACCTCGGAGAAATATATACCGAACAAGAGAGGTCCCAGGACTGAGCCTTGTGGGACACCACTTGTAACTGGTTTAGAGTCTGTCATGGCACCTGCTATTCTGACCATGTGGGTTCTATCCCTGAGCCAGTTTGCAACCCATGTTGTGACATAGGGGTTGATATTTAAGCTGGTGAGCTTATTTATGATGCCCGAGTGGGGTATTGTGTTGAAGGCTTTTGCGAGGTCCAGGTAGGCTGTGTGGACTACCTTCCCTTCATCTGTGGCTTTGGTAACTGTTTCAAAGAAGTTGACCAGGTTCAAGAGGCAAGATCTGCCCTTAACGAAGCCGAATTGGGTAGGATCCAGTGTCTGGAGGTTCCCAATGTCTTTGTTTATGATTTCCATGATGATACGCTCCATAGCTTTGCAGACCAGGCTAGTCAGGCTTATAGGGCGATAGTTCCGGGGTCTGTTGTGGCACCACTTTTGTGGAGTGGGACCACTGTTGCTGTACGCCATTTCTTGGGTACATATCCTGTAATAAGGCTGAGATTGAACAGTGACTTTATATGAGGGTTTAGTTCTTCTTGGAGCTTGTGTAAGACGCAGCCCGGGACACCGTCTGGTCCCATTGATGCTGTGTTTTTTGCTTTGGAGAGGGCAGCTCTCACCTGTGCATCTGTGATCTCAGGAAGGCTACACTCTGTTGGGATAGACATTTGCTCTTTTGGGGGGGAGAAGTTTGCACCGAACCTTTCTGCCAGGATGTTGGCAATGTCTGTGGGTTCAGTGTATTTTTTGTCATTTTGCACTAACTCAGAGCATATCTGGGAGTTGCCTCCCAGGTTTCTGACGTAACTAAAGAAGGCCTTGTGATTATCTTTAGTGTCTTGTGCAATTTTTCTTTCGAAGCTGGCCTTAGATGATTTTATGAGGGATCGTAGTTTCTTGCTAGTACTGATCAGTGACGCCTTCCCTTTTTGGGATTTTGCTGTGTCATGTAGTAGCTTTCTCCTTCTGTTGTATAGCTTATTTATGGTCGAGGTCCACCAGACAGGTCTCCTGCCTTTGGAGGAGTGAGTCTTGGTTTTATTTGGGATAGCATGCTCCATGCATTCCTGTAGGTGTCCATAGAATGCTTTTGTAAAGGATTCTGCATTTTGGGCAATATTTTCCACTGGCCTGGGGGCTTTGAAGGATTCCACCTCAGTTTTGAGAAGTGTGAAGTTTGCTTTTGAGAAGTTCTTCACTGTGGTTTCCTTGGCTAGGGGTGGGGACGGAATATGGATGTCCAGTGAGATTTGTGTATGGTCTGATCTTACCATTGAGGGGGTATACCTCTGGTATGGAACATAGAGACCCCATGTTGGTGATGACCAGATCCAAAATGTTTTCCCCTCTTGTGGGAGTGGTGACCAGTTGTTCCATAGCATTTGAGTTTATAAATTCTAGGAACCATTGGGCGAGGGTGTTTGGGCTTGAGTAGTTTTCCCAATCGATGTTTGGGTAGTTGAAGTCACCTAATACGATAGTGTTTGGAGAGACCTTCATATTCTCCAGAGTTCTCAGGAAAGCCAAGTGAGGTTCCTGTGTTTGGGAGGGTGGTCTTTAGCAGGCTACAAACTGAAAGGCAGTTTTGCCCACTGTTAGTTGCACATGGATTGTCTCCGATGCTTCGTGCAGTGCCACTAACCTGGAGGTGTGGGTATCTTTGATAAATATGGATACTCCCCCTCCTTTTGTGGTTCGGTCCGAGTTTTGGGGCCGGAAAGCATGGTATAAAGTATAACCTGTTAGTGCTGGGGTGCTCTCGGGAGCCTTGAACTAGGTTTCTGTTACTGCACAGATGTCTATATTCTCCATACTGAGGAGAGTCTCGAGTGCGTGCATCTTGAGGTTTAGACTTCTGGCGTTGTGCAGCATTACCCATAGTTTTATTTTTCTTTGTGTTGTCTAGGGAGGTGGGTTTGTCTTTTGAGCCTTGCCTAAAAAAGGCACTATGGGGGAGGCAAGAGCCTTTGCCAGTATTTGAAAACCCAGGGGTGACAGGTGCAAGCCATCCCTATCGAAGCAACGTGGCTTGTCGAGCATGTCATCCCAGGCTGACAAACACTGGATCCCCTTTGAGTGACACCAATACTTTAACCAATTGTTAAAATTGATCATTTTGTCTTTATACTGTGGCATCATTCTTGGTGAGGGTAAGATGCTACTCGAGGTCAGGGTCATACCGGCCTGGGTTACATGATCAAAGAGCTCCTGTACGTCTTTTTTCATGTAGTCCAGGGAGGTATGTCTCAGGTCATTCACACCAGCATGGACAATGACTGAGTCATATTTGTACTTGCTTTGGAATGACCTGAGTGCTTGTGTTATGTGTTATCTGCTCTTCTGGCTGAAAGCCAGTCATTAACAATTCAAAGCTCTGCCCTTTGGTTTCTCCACAGCCCCTAGAGTGTTTACCAAGTGTATGGCAGTAGTGACATCTCACTTGAGGACTGCAAGGATCTTAAGTGTTTCCGTATCTAGACTGCTGGCTTATCGCTGCTCCGACCAGGCATCATCCGATACAGGCCCAAGATTATATACTCCAGATTTGCTCTCATATTGGTATCTCGATCAATTACAACAAATCTCATCTGGAACCAGTTCAGACATTAGAATTCAGTGGTGCTTCTTTTAACATGATCACACGCACAGCATCTCTTCCTTTGTCGAGAGTTCAGACTATTCAATTCCAGGTCAGGAAAATCATCCAATACCCTTTTCTTTCAGTTCGGTTAATCCTTCAAGCTCTAGGGTAAATGTTAGTGGCACTCATTCTAGTAGTTTAGCTACTCAGTGGTCCATTCTTTACCACCCTTTATCCAGTGAAATAAAGATAACTCCAGAAATATTTCCTGTGGTGGATACAATAAAATCAAGTGCAAGAAGGTCATCCCTTTGTTTTTCCCCAACCCAAGGCCATAGTGACTACAGATGTCTTCAGGATTGGGTGGGGGCATATCCTGGGAAGGACAGTCCAAGGCACATGGTCCCCCAAAGAGACCAAAATACATGTCACAATGTCCTGGAAATGAAAGCTGTCCTGCTAGCATTGCAGGCCTTCCAAGACACACTCCCCACTGGGACTATTGAAATTCAGACGGACAACATGTCAGTGTTCCAGTACATCAACAAGCAAGGGGAACCAGTTCTTACCCCATGTTGAGAAGTGAATATGGCAGTGGGCGATCTCATCCAATCGTTTTCTTATAGCAAAGCACATTCTGAGGAAGTGCAATGTGATTGCAGACAAGTTAAGCAAGTCTGTTTTAATGAGAGGTCTCTCAATATGAAAGTGGCAAAAAGGATTTTCTGTCGATGAGTTTAACTGGGCTGTGACCTTTTTGCCTCTCCTCTCAACAAGTGCAGCAGGTTCTTTGTCCTCGTCCCCCTGCCTGGAGTCACCAAGAGATGCTCTACTTCACGATTTGCCCTCTAGTCTCCTTTATGCCTATCCCACGACACCCTTCATCCCCAAGTTTCTTCAGAAAGCATCCCAACTGAGGAGCACCGTAATCTTCATTGCCGCTTATTGGCCTCGTCAGATTTGGTTTCCCTTTCTTTGACTTAATCTTCTTCATCCCACTTTGATCCCGGATCAAATTCCAGACCTTCTGTTTCACTCAACAGACTCAATTCATCCAGACATTCTCAGCCTAAAACTAACTGCATGGTTTCTCCACTTCTGTTGATTGCTAGATTGCCCAGGCTGTCCTCTCCAGTCCATCAAAGCTTCCACCAGAAAACTTTACGAAAGTAAATGGAAAAGATTTATTTTTTGGGCACAACAGAATCGATTAGAGACAGTAGAAGAAAAGGGATCCAAAGTTCTGAAATTTCCAGCATCAATCTTCAGTGAAGGAGCTAGCTCTTCTACCGTTAAAGTGCAGTTAGCTGCTATCTCCATCTTCCATATCAGAATAAATATTTGTCAAGACTTTCTAAGAGGAACACATCTCCTAAGATCTCCTATTAAAGATAATATTCCCCTTGGGGTTTAAATGTAGTATTGCAGGCTCTAATCCAGTCTCAATCTGTGCCTTCAGCTAAGACAGAACTAAAATATTTATCTTGGAAAACTATATTTTTAGTAGCAATTAGCTCAGCCTGGATGTTTTTGAATTGCAGGCCTTGTCTTCTAAAGCCCCTTACTTGAGTTTTCATAAAGATGGATTATCCTTCAGAACAAAAGAAAACTTTCCTTTCTTCCTAAAGTGGTGTCAGAATCTAATTTGAATCAAACTGTCAACTTACCCATCTTCTTTCCAAGTGTTTGAAATAAAAAAGAATATATGTTACATCTATTGGACATTCACAGTTACATTTGTACTTGTATAGAATGAAAGATTTTAGAAAAACAGAACAACTGTATTTTTTTCAGATTCAAAATTGAGTAAATCAGTTTCTAAAGAAACATTAGCTAAATGGTTGACTGTGACTGTATTTCCTTTGTTTATAACAAATTGGGCATATCTTACCCAAACCACCAAGAGCACATTCCATAAGATCTATGGTTACTACTACAGCTTTTCTAGATGATGATTGTGCAGTCACAACTTGGGCCATTCATCATACCTTTATTACTCATTACAAATTAGATCTGGTCTCCAGGGGCAGAGAAGCTTTTGGCTCAACAGAACTCGGGGAATTTTCCTCCTTGGAGTCTCTCCGGGATTTAGGTAGCTGGGGATTCTGTCCCAAGAGTTGAGGAATGAATGAAAATTGACAACTTTAGATAAAGAAGTTACTGTATGTACTCACCATAACATTCTATCTGTATTGTGCATTTTCATTTTTCCTCGACTGCCTTCTTACCAACCCCCTTCTAGTCAGTCTTTTGGATGCATCAAAGATGCTGAAGGAAACTTGTTCCTTTCTTTGAGTCTCAGCTTTTGCTTGTTATATTAATATTTTTATTCATTTGCAATGCTGCATGAATATGAAGGGCAGCAAACGAGATTTGGGGTATGTTAGGGACTAGAGCATTATAGGAAAGGCAGGAGCTCAAGCTCTTACAGTGCTCCATGAGCTAGAAAAGCGTCCTGAGTTGGATCCGAACCCAAGAGTTGAGGAAGAATGAAAGTGGCCAGTACAGATGAAACTTTATGGTAAGTACATAACTTCTTTTTTCTCTAGCATTAAAGGGAATGCATTTAAACTTTAATCCAGTTGAATGTAGTCCAAACAGTGCAACAGTGCTGTGGTATGTGAACAAATAAGGATGAATGCATGTTTGCTCCTTTTGCAAAGAATTGGTGAAAATTTGGGAATGCTGCAGTTGCAAGCAGTGTATTTCCCAGGAAAAGATGGCTGCTGAAATGCTTTACTGGAACAAATATGGACAGAAAACTTTTATCATGATGTCACTGCTAGATCTGCTTGTGTCAAAAGAAAGCACTCTGACTCTGCAGTGCTGTGGTATTAATACAAAAGACTGGAGGATAGAATCTGTTACTTCCGAACAGTCATATTCTACTGCTTATCTGTCTACTTTCACTGGTTTAGAATGTATTGCTCCAGTTAAAGACAAAGTAAACCTAATCCTAGGACTTTCTTATGGGCCTGACAACCATGGTTTACTTTAATTCTACAGTTACCTTTTTTTTCACCTTTGCAGTTTACGTTTCAGATTGTTTAACTTTGGCTTGCAAGTATCAGTTTTGCTTGTCAGCATTGCATTTCTCAGCCTTTCTGCAGAGAGTATTTGCTAGTTTATCTACGTTGTGCATTAGCTAAATGTATTAGCATTTTGAAGAATGCTAAGAGCCTATCCTCTGAAAGTCCTAACTTGAGAAATTGAAAAGACTGCTTTTCTAAACTTTGGAAAGAGGGAGAGGGTTTAGTCCACAAATTTGCCCAGCATGTAGTGCTTAATTTGTTCTGCCATTAAGACTATATAGTATCTGCTTACTTATGTCGTAAGAGATTGTTTCAGCAAATCAGAACAGAATATCCTGCACTTAATTACTTTCTAAAAGATTGCATCTTACTAGATTCTTTCTCAATAGGGGGACTTGAAGTTTATGTTGGAGACGTATCTGTCTAGCTCTCAACCAATTTAGCACAAGAAATCTGGACAAAACATAAAGTAGTGGGGAGGACAAAGGCCCAAAAATAGGGACAGATTTCAGATATTGCTCATAAGCTTAGAAAGCTGCTAGAATAACAGGATTTGTGTTGTCATGCATGTAAACCTTGGCTCTAGATGATTGTCACTGGCAAAGTTAACACACCGACCCCATATGCAAAAATGGGAAAAAGGGATTATGGACGGATGCATTTTTCTGAAGGATATAAAGTCTGAAACTCAACTATGTCATTATTTGTCATTTTAGTGACTTCAATCCATCATGATTTGCCAGAAAACCACAGATTTTCTGAGGAATACATCGAATATTTGAGGCAAAAATCTAGACATTCTGCAAAAATCTGTATAGTTGAGAGGTGTAGTCGGAGAAGCAAATGTTGATCTCTGAACTAGCTGACTCAATAGATTTTAAAGATGTTCTTCATGTTTCACTGTTGCAGTCATCACATTTGGGTTATCTGCCTGCAGGTAGCCTTTAGCCGGCCTGAATACCAGAGTCTTTGGATTTCTGTGTCGGTTGCTGTCTCTTCTTCCATGACGTTAGTTCGTCAGGGGTATAAAACATGCAGCCGACGCCATTACATCAATCTTTCTTGCTGTGCGGTGCCCAAAGCAGAAGCAGTTCGCAAGTGCCAGTCGTCAGTCTCCTGAAATTTTCGTTTTCAAGTTTCAGACCCAAAGTCTTCAAAAAAGATAAGTACCCCGTTGGGGATCCTTTTTCTTGCTCCAACCGATGTCAGTAAAAGTTAACAGTTGTCTTGCCTGTGGAAAGCAAATACCCCATAGAGATTTTCATTCGTACTGCATCCCCTGTTTAGGCCCAGACCACTACGTCCCTCGCTGTCGGTTTTGTGCCTTGTTCAACCCCCGAACTGTTCGTTGTCAGACTATTTTTGCAGCCAATTACTTTTGTACTCGATCTCAGTACTCCGAAATGGCTTCGTTAAGCCGTCCAACTACTGATCTTCTGAAAAAAACGTAAGGATAAAGACCGAGACAGACCGCATAGGTCCAAAACTGCCGACAATGCTTCTGTTAAGCTAGTCGCCAGTCCGCCGGTACTCAGTGAGGCGCTTTCGCAGCCCCTGATACCTTCTACTTCAGATTCGCAGGCCTGTACTAAGACCCATTCGGAGTCCATTACCTCTGCTTCCCCTCCAGAAGATCTTTCTTTCGGTGAAACCTTGCATACTCTTAGGGAGCATTTCCGCTGGGAAAGCCAGGATTACTCGAGTCCAAAAAGAGACTTAGGGAATTCTTACACCTGCCTCAACACAGGCCTTTAGCTATCCCTCCTGTTCAGGACATTGTAGATGATGCTTTCTTGGAATCTAGCCTTACCCCAGACACTTTACCTCCAGCTCCCAGAAAACCTGACAGGTACTACAGAGTACCTGACTCTCACAAGTTCCTCTTCAAGAATCCTTCAGCGGATCCAGAGACCATTTCCCCAAGGACCAAAAGGCATTAAGGCTGCTGCTGCCAAAAATCCTACCCCTTCTGATAGAGATTTTAGAGCCTTAGACAGCTGGAGTAAGAAGGTATACACTTCTGCTACTTTGGCCATTAGGGCTTTAAATTGCCAGTTTCATATGTTAAAGTATCAGCAGCATATTGTGGGACTACTTAAACAGAAAATTATGTTGATTCCTGACTGTGCTGAACACAAAGAATTGCAAGATTTAATGCATTTTGCAGAAAAGTTGGTAAACATAATTTGCAATGTGGTTTTGATGCTTTAGAAGCATCTTGCAGGGGTGCTGTCACTGGGTCTGTACTTAGAAGGCATGCTTGGCTTAAGGAACAAAACTTGCCAGATCATGTTAAAGCTAAATTACTGAATGCTTCCTTAAACCAAGACTGCCTTTTTGGCAACAAAGCAGAAGTCCTCAAAAGGATGGAGGAAAAAGCTAAATCTATGCAAACTGTTAAAGATTTCTTACAAGTACAGCCTCCCAGATTCAGTAGACATTGGCCTTCAAAGAACTGGTCCTTTCCAGTCCCTTCCAGGCCTTCTCAGTCCAAACCCAGGAACAGCAGACCACCTAGGCTACAGTCTCAGGCTATGCACAGACCTAAGCAGTGGGGGGCTCCCACTTCCAAAGCAGGGAGTAGTAAGCCACTCCCCTACGGAAAAATGGCAGAATGACTTAACCTTAACCCTTCCAAGCCCTGCTTAACTACCTGATCCCTTAGGAGGAAAGCTCACCCTGCATGCAAAAAACTGGGAACTCATTACCCAGGACAAATGGGTTTTGAACATAGTTTCCCAAGGATACAGATTCCATTTCCACACACTACCAACCCCAAATGGTTGGCCATACCTACCCCCAAATCAATGGGTGGAGGCCCAACAGCAGGTTTTCTCTCTTCTCAGTATCAGGGCTATTCAACCTATCCCAACAGAACAATTGGACAAGGTTTTTATTCAAGACTTTTTCTGGTACCCAGAAAAGACAACTCCTGGCGTCCTATCTTGGACCTCTCTATTCTCAGCACCTTTCTGGTAGTTCCAGAATTCAAAATGCTAACTCTTCAACAGCTTCTTCCTGTGCTAGCCAAGGATGCCTGGCTGGCAACCCAAGACTTAAAGGAAGCTTACCTGCACATCCCAATAAGGGAATCTTGCAGGGCAGCCTCCATGCGCTATCAGTTCTCTGCACTTCCCTTTGGCTTATCTACTGCTTCCAGGGTATTCACAAAGTGTCTAGCTCCAGCCATTGCATTTTGCAGGCAGAGAAATATTCAAATTTACCTATACTTGGACGATTGTGTGATTCTGACAGAAATCCAGGACTTGCTATTACAACACTTGGCATTCGTAAAGAAACTTCTAACCTCACTGGGGTACACCATCAACGAAAAGAAATCTCACCTAGTACCCTGCCCAACAGATTGTATTCCTGGGAGCAAGCTTGAACACAACTTCCCAGATAGCATTCCTCACTCCTGAGAAACAAGTTTATTTGACAACCCACTTCAAACTATTGGCCACAAACCCCAGCTATCTGCAAGGAAAATACCACAAACGCTGGGGCTCATGGCCTCTTGCATTCTACTAATTCCATATGCAAGACTGCATATGAGGAAACTCCAATGGTATCTAAAAAGCCTATGGTGTCAACATTCTCAGGACCTGGAAACAATGATTTCTGTTATTCCTTGTATGAAGACAGAGTTCCTTTGGTGGGAAGAGGCCTGCTACCACAACAAGGGACTCCCTTTCACTCTACCCCCCTGCCAGCCAAACCCTAACAACAGATACTTCAGACTATGCATGGGGGGGGGGGGGCTCACATGGCAAGGCAGTGCATTCAGGGCAAATGGAACCTGAGACAGATGCACCTGCATATCAATCAAAAAGAAATGTTAGCTGTACAGAATCCTTTGACAGCATTCAAAGACGTATTCTTCCAGGACAACTATTGGTAAAGACAGACAACACCACAGCTATGTGGTACATAAACAAGCAGGGGGGAACCCATTCGTACCCTCTCTGCAGACTAGCCATGGCTCTGTGGAACATAGCCTTGAGCTACCAAGTGCACCTACAAGCTCAATTCCTGCCAGGCAAACTAAATTCACTGGCAGACTTAAGCAGAAATCTCATGGACCCACACAAATAGAAACTAGAGCCCAAAATATTCAACCTCTTGAGGAACAAATGGGGGACTCCAGAGGTAGACAATTTGCCTCCCCTCAGAACTACCAGTTGAACAAATTCTGCACAAGAACTCCCCACAGTCAAGCCTGGAAAATGGATGCTGTCCTTTACCTGGGAAAGCATCTCAGTTTATGCCTTCCCTGTCTGCCTCTCCTCTCGAAGGTTCTACTAAAGATCAAACAGGACAAGACAAGGACAATACTGATTCCACCAGACTGGCCACACCAGCACTGGTACCCCCTCTTGCGCAGTGTGACACTGCTGCAACCATGGCACCTGCCTCAGACCCCTTCCCTGCTGTCCCAACAGGCGGGCCAGATTCTGTACCCTCCGCTTTAAACCCTGAACCTTGCAGCCTGGCTAATTCCTTGAGATCTCTTCTAGCATCCCTCAGTAAGCAGGTGCTGGATGTCATTCTGGAGGCAAGGAGGCCTAGTACTAGAAAATCCTATGCTGAAAAATGGAAAAGATACTGTTCCTGGAGCCAGGCTCAGGGGATGGGCACAACGGTGCTCAGCTTACCTCATATTCTACAGTACTTAACAGAGATGCTCCACAAGGGCCTATCCTTTTCATCAATTCAAATTCATGCCTCTGCCATTTCAGCACATTATAATACTGAGCCACCCCTCTTCTCTCACCCCTTGCGAAAACAATTCCTTAGAGGGGCAAAAAATTTAAGACTCCCCAGGAGAGCTCCCATTCCAGCCTGGGACCTTAACTTTGCGTTGGAAAAGCTCACTCTTCCTCCCTTTGAGCCAGCTGCAACAGCAGAGTTGAAATTCCTTTCTTGGAAAACAGCCTTCCTTCTAGCCATCACTTCAGCAAGAAGAGTGTCTGAATTACAGGCCCTCATGGCAGTGGGAACCCTTCATTATCTTCCATGCGGACAGGGTTTCCCTCAGGACTTATCCTTCCTTTATGCCCAAGGTGGTGTCTAGTGTGGCCCTAAATCAGTCCATTCATTTTTCCCTAAGAACTTATCCTTCCTTTATGCCCAAGGTGGTGTCTAGTGTGGCCCTAAATCAGTCCATTCATTTGCCTACTTTTTTTCCCTAATCCACAAAACAAAGCGGAACGAATACTGCACTCTCTGGACATGTGCAGACAACTTAGATTTTATTTGGACAGGACTAAGCCTCTCAGAAAATCTGAATGGCTGCTAGTTGGCTTTGCTGCAGGGGCAGAGGGGAAGGCCATTTCAAAGCACACCATTTCCAAATGGATAGCCCATTGCATTCATTTCTGCTACAAGCACCATGGAAAACCTACCCCACAGGGGATAAGATCACATTCCACCAGGGCTGCATCTACCTCTGCGGCCTTTCTCAGAGGAGTCCCTACCAGGGACATCTTAGAAGCTGCTACCTGGAGCTCTGTATATACCTTCACCAAGCATTACCACATGCCTATCTTTTCTAAATCCAGAGCTGAATTTGCCACTGCAGTCTTGCAGGGCTTAATAGCTGGCCCTAATGTTCTTTGACTTCCTCCTCCCTTCCTTAGCTTTGGTAATCAACCCAAATGTGATGACTGCAACAGTGAAACATGGAGAACATAGTACAGTTGTGTACACTTAACATAAATGTAGATGTTCGAGTGTAATCACTGTTGCAGTCCTAGTTACCCTCCCTCCAGCCCCGACTTCTCTTGGCTCTACCTTTCCTTCTTATTTGGTATATTTATTTTTTCTGGTGTATTTGCTTTTTGATGGGGGTGTACCATACTGTATAATTGCTTCCTATTGTGGGGCACCTGACATCTGGGGCAAGAAACACTGATGTAATGGCGTCGGCTGCGTATTTTATACCCCTGATTACCTGACGTCATGGAAGAAGAGACAGCATCTGATGCAGAAATCCAAAGACTCTGGTATTCAGGCCGGCTGAGGGCTACCTGCAGGCAGATAACCGAAATGTGATGACTGCAGCAGTGAATACACTTGAACATCTACATTTATGGAAGTGTACACAACTGTACTTTCCTTTAATAAGTAACTTTTTAGTGGTTTCGGGCAAGAACATTTCTGAACTATCTTTTTGTGTTTAAAAAAAAAAATCTAAGTTTTCTACAGTGAAGTGTGTGTCATTGAAACAAAGCCTTCCTTTATGACAGGTGATTGACGTCCACTCTTTCTTTAAATCACTCTATCAAAGTTGGCCTTTTTCCACAATATTACAAGAGGGAGGGACAGTTTGCACACATAACTGCAGTGTAATTTAGAAAAGGTAAAATGCACAAGATTTTTTTGACCATTTTTTCTCTCTCAATAAAAGGCAGTGGCTGCCTGTTATAGAGCAAACTATTTTTAACTGACTGGCCCATTGTGTTGCCTGCTACTTTGAAAAATCCAACAAAACACTTTAGGCTCCCATCATAACTCATCTCACATGTGCTACTGACACTTTGGCTGCTGTATTTCCACTCAAGGCCTATTAGAAGCTTCACTATGGACACAATCAAACTTTTACAAAATGTTTACAAGCCAGATACACATTCTAGGGACAGGCTTGATGCTGGTACAGCAGTGCTGTGTGGGATAGTGTAGTCAGCTGTGTTTCTGCTCAGATTGCTCCTACAGCTGATTGGCAGTTGCTCCCCCTCCTTCAAAATGATAAGAATACTGCTAGGTGAATCTTTCTTGAAGAAAGATACCACGTATCATGAGTATTCTTAGCATAACAGCAGACAGTTTAGGGATAGAGCTGTGTAACAGAATAAATACTCTGTCCTGTTTTTGGATCTAAGGATTTGATTGCCACAACAGTTAATGATTTAGTACAACCAGAAAGGGTAGCAGTTTTGTATGACTTATAGGTGTTTCTAATGTGAGATATATATATTCCCAGTTGGTGATTTACATTTAGTCTCACTAAAAGATACCCAAGGGCTGTTCACTGGAAGGGACAGATGATGCTCACAAGTGTTACTTGATTGAAGGGATCATGCTTCCCTGAGACTGATATTTGCTGTTAGAGAGAGAAACAGTACATTTAATAAAAATAGCATGGATCAAAGATGGTATAATGGGTGTTGACCCATATGTTACGAATACTGCTGTAGGGTTCTCTTCCTTGGGGAGTTGCAGTTATGATATGCACACTCACACTTGTGTATTTCCACCCTTTCCTATCTCAAAAAAAATACTCTACTCCTATGGCAGTAAAAGTAGCCATTCATCTGCACTAAGCAGATTTTTTTTTTTTTTTTTTTTTTTAATTATGATGCCTCAGTATGTTGGAAAGGAGCAAGTGTACCCTAGTCATTGAAGCTGAAATGTAAAATTAAAATTATAAGTGAATTGCAAATAACATTCTTGTGTTTTTTTTTTTTTTTTGCAGAAGAGTCCATATGCTGTTTGATGGACAATTCTTGTCAACAGTCATCTGCTAACAAAAAAAGGATGTTCACTGATGATCTGCACAAACTGGTGGATGATTGGACAAAAGAAACAATAGGAAGCACCCAGCTTAAGCCCAGTCTGAACCAGATCAAGCAGACTCGACAGTGGCAGGAAAAGGACAACTGGGGTAAATCCTTTGAGGTTAGTATGTACACATCCTGACTAGCTAGTTTAGCTTCCCTACCAACATGAACTTGATACACTGATTTCAAGAAGGGATCACTTGAAATAGTTTTGAGTTTATATTATGGTAGGTTATACCTATGTCTGTCTTAACCATTCAGTTTGTTCAGCTATTAAGGCAAGAAATGCAAGAGCTCTGGGAGTGGAAAACCTTTTTGCCAGCTTTGTCCGATGTAAAACAGGAAGCAGGCTAAGATACTGCTTACTCCATCTGTCATTCCTTCTGGCCTTGGATTTTTGCATTAGTCCTCTTTGTTTCTGTTTGGCCATTTCCACTTCTGATGTCTCAGGCCAATGATGATATGCAAAAAATGAGCAGACCACCATAAAAGTTTTATATATTTTCTGCTATTTTGTTAGTACTTCACTATCTGAACATCGGTTAGCAATATTTCTAGTGTTTTGCATGTTCAGATAAACCTTCAGTGCCTTACTTTGAGACATTATAGCAGGAGCAGTTTTCTGGGACTGTGTTAACAAGCACTAAGATAGTTGTGCAAGTTCATAGGTTCATAGGTAGGTACTAGACTATTGGCCCTGAGGCATATACAAGCTAGCCAAAAAGGTACCCTGGCTTTTGCCACCCAAGAAAATTATTTTCCTGTGCCCCTGTCGAGCAGAGCCACAGAGGTGATCCCCAGGGTGAATTTCCTATTTCCCATCCAGTCATCAAGAGCTTTCTTGAAGAGTGCTAATGAGGAGCTTTGTTTGATATAGATAGGTAGTTTGTTCCAGAGTATGAGAAGTCTCTGGAACAAGACTCTATCCCTCCAGCATGTTCTGTTTATTGTGGTGACAAGGTTTAGGTCCCTAGAGCATGTAGTTCAGAGGGACTGGGATTTCTTTAAGTGGAGCATGTCCAACAGCGTAAAGCTGGAGTTTTTTGAGACAGTCTGCGTAGGGCATCTGTTTGAGGCCAGTAATCCTCTTTGTGAGGTATTTCTGCGGCCTTTTCAGTTGTTGTAGATGTCTTGTGAGGTACATACCAAAGGGGCGTTGTACTCTAGAGTGGGTCTAATGAGTGATGAGTAGAGGGGAATGATTGGAGTATATGACGAACACTATCCAGTCTCTCACTTTTGGTTTAGGCTCCTGTAGTTTTTTTTCCCTAGCATCCATCTCTTGCTTAGCCAATATCAGTATCACCATTACTTACCTAGAAGGTCCTTTCCTGATTCCCTCCATTTTTTTCTCACGGCCCTTTGTAGATGTTCTTTGTGTTTCACTGTTGCAGTCATTACATTTGGGTAATCTGCTGGCAGGTTGACCTCATTAGGCCTGATTAACAAAGTCTTGGGTCCTGCGTCAGTTGCTGTCCCTTCCTCCATGACGTCAGGTCATCAGGGGTATAAAACATGCAGTCGATGCCATTATATCAGTCTTTCTTGCCCTGCAGTGCCCGAAGCGGAAGCAGTTCGCAAGTGCCGGTTAGCTGACTCCTGAAATTTTCGTTTTCGAGTTTCAGAACCAAAATCTTTAGCTTAAAGCTAACTACCCCGTTGGGGAAACTTTTTCTTGCTTCTTACCGATGTCAGTAAAAGTTAATAATTGCATTACTTGTCGGAAGCAAATACCTCATAAAGATTTTCATTTGTACTGTATTCCTTGCCTAGGCCTTGACCACGATGTACCTTGCTGTCAGTTTTGTGCTTTATTTAATCAGCGCACTATCCGTCATCGGTACATTTTTGCCTCTAAATATTTTGGTTCTCTGTTTAATTATCCAGAAATGACATCAGTTAGCCATCCGACTACCGGAATTCCGAAAAAATGCAAAGAAAAAGAGACAGGCCGCCAAGGTCCAAAGCTGCCGATGACGCTTCTCCTAAGCTAGTCGCCAGTTCGCCGGTACTCAGTGAGGCACTTTCGCAGCCCCTGATACACGCTACTTCAGATTCGCAGGCCTCTACTGAGACCTGTTCGGAGTCCGGTATGCCTCAGGATGCTTCAACTGTGGAACCTGTGGATGTATCTCTACCTTGGATGGATCCGGAGCCGCTGTGCGGGCACCAGCTTCTGAGGGTGTATTCAGGCCTACTGACTTGCATATTAAACTGACGCCATCTTCTTCTAGGCCTAATACTCAAACCATGCCAAGGAAACCGCCCAGACCTCATAGTCAGGCCTCTATGCCTAAAAAACAAATAATAAGAATGTCTGAAGACATTATTACTTTAATCAGGGGAAGCCAACCTTCCTCCTCTAAGAGACCTAGGACTGACTTTGTTTATGATACTTCTGACCAGGATTCTGAAAATTCTGTCTCCTCTGATGACAAGGATTTACCATTATCTACTTATGAGGATTCTGATGCAGAGGACTCTATTCCCTCTGCTTCTCCCCCAGAGGATTTTTCTTTTGATGAAACCTTGCATACTCTTAGGGAGCATTTTCACTGGGAAAGCCAGGATTACTCTGATTCTAAAAAGAGGCTTAGAGATTTCTTACTCCTGCCCCAACACAGGCCTTTAGCTATCCCTCTTGTGCTGGACATTGTTGATGATGCCTTTTCGGAATCCAGCTTGCCCAGAAAACCTGATAGATATTACAGGGTTCCTGATTCTCACAAGTTCCTTTTTAAAAATCCTACTGCGGATCCTGAGGCCATTTCACAGGGACCCAAGGGCATTAAGGCTACTAGTGCCAAAAATCCTACCCCCTCTGATAGAGATTCCAGGGCCCTGGATAGATGGGGTAAAAAGGTATACACCTCTGCAACCTTGGCCATCAGGGCCTTAAATTGCCAGTTTCATATGTTAAAGTATCAGCACCATATTATTAGATTGCTTAAACAGAAAATGATGTTGAGTTCTGATTGTGCTGAAAAGGATTTACAGGATTTAATGCATTCTGCTGAACAGGTTGGAAAACATACTTTGCAATGTGGTTTTGATTCACTAGAGGCATCTTGTTAGGGCTGTTGTCACCGGGTCTGTACTTAGAAGGCATGCTTGGCTTAAGGAGCAATCTTTGCCAGATCATGTTAAAACTAAATTGCTGGATGCTCCCTTAAATCAGGACCACCTGTTTGGCGACAAAGCAGAAGAAGTTCTTAAAAAGATGGAAGAAAAAGCTAAATCTGTGCAAACTGTTAAAGATTTCTTACAAGTGCAGCCTCCTAGATTTAGTAGGCATTGGCCCTCAAAAAATTGGTCCTGTCCTGCCTCCTCCAGGCCTTCTCAGTTCACACTCAGAACCAGCAGAACACCCAGGCTTCAGTCCCAGGGTACACACAGGACTAAGCAGTGGTGGCCTCCCACTTCCAAATCGGGGAGTAGTAAGACTCCCCCCTATGGTAAGCTGTCTCAATGACTTAACTTTAACACTTCCAAGCACTTCTCAACTGACTGCTGCTTTAAGGGGAAAGATTGCTCTGCAAGCAAAAAATTGGGAACTCATTACCTAGGACAAATGGGTTTTAAACATAGTTTCCCAAGGATACAGATTTAACTTCCACACGTTACCAACCCCAAACGGTTGGCCAGATCTACCCCCAAATCAGTGGGCAGAAGCTCAAAAGCAAGTACTCTCTCAAGATTAAAGGCTATGCAGACTGTACCAGAAGAGGAAAAGGGCCAAGGTTTCTACTCAAGACTTTTCTTGGTACCCAGAAAAGACAACTCATGGCGTCCTATCCTGGACCTGTCTATCCTAAACACCTTTTTGGTGATTCCAAAATTCAAGATGCTAACTCTATACCAGTTGCTTCCCATGATAGGCAGAGATGCCTGGTTGGCAACACTGGATTTAAAGGAAGCCTTACCTGCACATCCCAATCAGGGAATCTTGCAGAAAATACCTACGCTTCAAAGCAGGTTGCATGCGCTATCAGTTCTCTGCACTACCCTTTGGCTTATCTACTGCGCCCAGGGTATTCACAAAGTGCCTAGCTCCAGTCATTGCATTTTGCAGGCAAAGAAATATTCAAATATACCCATACCTGGACGATTGTCAAATTCAGACAGAAAGCCAGGACATACTTCTGAATCATCTGGCATTTGTACAAAATGTGTTAACTTGTCTGGGGTACACCATAAACGAAAATAAATCTCATCTGGTACCCTGTCAACAAATTATATTCCTGGGAGCAAGCTTGAACACAACTTCCCAGATGGCTTTCCTCACTCCAGAAAAACAAATTAATTTGACAACTTACTTCAAATTAGTGGCCACAAAAACCCTGCTATCTGCAAGGCAAATACTGCAAGCCTTGGGGTTCATGGCCTAGTGCATTCTACTAATTCCATATGCAAGACTGCATATGAGGAAACTACAGTGGTATCTAAAAAGCCTATGGTGTCAACATTCTCAAGATCTAGAAGCAATGATTCATATCATACTTTGCCTACAGTTAGAATTCCTTTGGGCAGAGGCCTGCCACCCAAACAACGGACTACTATTCACTCTACCCCCTGCCACCCAAACCCTAACAGCAGATGCATCAGACTATGCATGAGGGGCTCACCTAGCAGGGAAGTGCATTCAGGGCAAATGGAACCCAAGTCAAATGCAGCTGCATATCAATCAAAAAGAAATGTTAACTGTACAGAATGCTCTGACAGCGTTCAAGGACCACATTCTTCCAGGACAATTAACGGTAAAGATGGACAACACCACTGTTATGTGGTACATAAACAAGCAGGGGGTACCCATTCTTACCCCCTCTGCAGACTAGCCATGGCTGTGTGGAACACAGCCTTGAGCTACCAAGTTCTTCATATACAGGCTCAATTCCTGCCAGGAAAACTAAATACACTGGCAGACGAACTAAGCAGAAATCTCATGGATGCACACGAGTGGAAACTGGAACCAAAGATTTTCAACATGTTGATCAACGAATGGGGGATCCCAGATATAGACCTGTTTGCCTCCCCCCCCCAGGACTACCAATTGGACAAATTCTGCACAAGGACTCCCCACAAACAAGCTTGGAAAGTGGATGCTCTGTCCTTCAGCTGGAAAAATCTATCAGTTTATGCCTTTCCTCGTCTGCCTCTCCTCTCCAAAGTGCTACTAAAGATCAGACAGGACAAACCAAGGATGATACTAATTGCACCAGACTGGCCATGCCAACACTGGTATCCCCTCTTGCGCAGTGTGTCACAGCTGGCCCCATGGCACCTACCTCAGACCCCTACGTTGTTGTCTCAGCAGGAGAGCCAGATTCTGCACCCCCATCTTCAAACCCTGAACCTGGCAGCCTGGATAATTACCTAATCTCCCCATTACCATCTCTCAGTAAACAAGTGTTGAATGTCATTTTGGAGGCAAGAAGGCCTAGTACTAGAAAATCTTATGCTGAAAAATGGAAAAGATTCTGTGCCTGGAACCAAACTAAGGGATGGCCACAGCAGTGCCCAGTTTACCTCAGATTCTTCAATACTTAACTGAGATGCTTCACAAGGGCCTTTCATTTTCCTCCATCAAAATTCATGCCTCAGCCATTTCAGCTCATTACAACACGGAACCACCCCTCTTTTCTCACCCACTGCTCAAACAGTTCCTCAGAGGGGCCAAAAACTTAAAACCACCCAGGAGAGCCCCAGATCCAGCCTGGGACCTTAATTTTGTATTGGAAAAACTCACTCTTCCTCCGTTTTAGCCAGCTGCAACTGCAGAGTTAAAATTCCTTTCTTGGAAAACTGCTTTCCTTTTAGCAATCACTTCAGAAAGAAGGGTATCTGAATTACAGGCCCTTATGGCAGTGGAGCCTTTCATCATCTTTCATGCAGACAGGACCAATCCCTCTTTCATGCCCAAGGTGGTATCCAGTGTGGCTCTTAATCAGTCCATTCATTTGCCAACCTTCTTTTCTAATCCACAGAACAAAGGGGAACGGATACTGCACTCCTTAGATGTGCACAGACAACTTAGATTTTACTTGGACAGGACTAAACCTCTAAGGAAATCTGAACAACTGCTGGTGGCATTTGCTGCAGGGGCAGAGGGTAAGGCCATTTCAAAGCAAACCCATTTCTAAATGGATAGGCCATTGTATTCATTTCTGCTATAAGCACCATGGAAAACCTATCCCATAGGGGATTAGACCCCATTCACCAGGGCTGCATCTACCTGTACAGCCTTTCTCAGAGGTGTCCCTACCAGAGACATCCTAGAAGCTGCTACCTGGAGTTTTGTACATACTTTCACCAAGCATTACCATTTACCAATTTTCTCTAAATCCAGAGCCGGCTTTGCCACTGCAGTCTTGCAGGGCCTTATAGCTGGTCCTAATGTTATCTAAATTCCTCCTCCCATCCTTAGCTTTGGGAATCTACCCAAATGTGATGACTGTAACACTGAAACACGAAGAACATAGTACAGTTGTGTACACTTACCATAAATGTAGATGTTCGAGTGCATTCACTGTTGCAGTCCTGGTTACCCTCCCTCCAGCCCTCTGACTTCTTTTGGCTATACCTCTATTCTTCCTTTACTATACTTAAAAGCCTTTTGGTGTATGCTTTTTTGTTGGAGCTATAACCTTGTGTTTGTGTAATATATATATCTAATATATATATATATATATATATATATATATATATATATATATATATATATATTTAATTGCTTCCCATTAAGGGGGGCACCTGACATCTGGGGCAAGAAAAACTGATGTAATGGCGTCGGCTGCATGCTTTATACCCCTGACTACCTGAAGTCATGGAAGATGAGACAGCAACCGACGCAGGACCCAAGACTTTGATAATCAGGCCGACTGAGGGCTACTGCAAGCAGATAACCCAAATGTGATGACTGCAACAGTGAATACACTCGAACATCTACATTTATGGTAAGCGTACACAACTGTACTTTGCTTATTTTTGCTTTCATAAAACTAATAGTCTTTTGCTTCCAGTTTCTCTGGTACAGTTGAAATTTCCAGGTTTTTCTCTGTCTTCTAACTTCTATTTTTTCCATCCTTTTGTTATTTGAGTTTGATGTAGTCCTTTACTGTTTCATTTATTTTAATCATCTATGAATGCATTTGATTTATTTTTCCTCTAAATTACTAAAAGCCATCTCTTGAACCAGAGTTGAAGTTTGAAATGCTTTTTATTGAACAGCTGCAGGATCAACCCCCAGCCAGTGTTTTCTTTTCACCTTTCGGGTTGATTTTCTTTCAGGTTCTCTCAAATTCTTTTTGCTGGCATCTATGCAGTGTACTTTGCTAGTCAGTAACTGAATTTTACTCCGATAACAGTTTCACTAGCACTCCTTTTTCTGTTTCTGTGAGTGAGCTGAAATTACGCTGTTTATCAGCACGCAGCCATCTTGGAAGTTCCTAGAAATGTGCTTGACCAAGTTTGCTGATGACTGCAAGCTTGGGACTGTTGTCCTCTAATCCTTGGATACTAAACAGCTCTAGCAAGGACAGGAATATGCAGACACTTGGACAAATTCAAGCAAGCTGCTCTACTGGAAGGGCACCAGATATTTATATGAGATATCTATACCAGAGAATTATAGCCCCCCAAACATCTCAAACGCTCAGGTGAGAACTGCTCTCTCCAAGGCAAAAAACACAGCATCCATGGGACCAGATGGTGTCCCCGGATGTGTGCTCCACGAACTCAATGAGGAATTAAACCCGCAGTTAGGACAGCTGTTTAATCTTAGCCTCACCTCAGGATACGTGCCTAAGGAGTGGCGTACGGCAACTGTGGTCCCACTTCACAAAGGAAGTGCCTCCACCGACCCGGGAAATTACTGTCCCATCAGCTTGACAAGCTTGATCTGCAAAGCTATGGAGAGGATCATAATGGAACTCATAAATAAAGACATAGGAGACTTGCAGACTTTGGATCCGACCCAGTTTGGCTTTGTCAAGGGCAGATCATGCCTTTTAAACCTGGTGGACTTTTTCGAAACAGTCACCAAGGCCATTGATGAGGGAAAGGCAGTCCACACAGCCTACCTTGACCTGGCAAAGGCTTTCGACACAATACCCCACTCAGGTATCATTGAAAAACTCAGCTTAAATGTAAACCCATACGTCACAAGATGGGTTGCAAATTGGCTAAGTGACCACCCACAGGGTCAGAGTCGCTGGCGCCATGTCAGACTCAAAGCCTGTCACAAGTGGTGTCCCACAGGGCTCGGTCCTGGGCCCTCTCCTGTTCGGCATCTACTTTTCAGAAGTACAAGCAAACACAGGAGGTTTATGGCTGACAAATTTTGCAGATGACTGCAAACTGGGCGCCATAGTTGAGAACACATCTGACACAGATATCCTACAGAAGGGTCTTATAGAAACGGAAAACTGGTGCCAGAACCATGGCCTAAAGTTAAACGCCAAAAAATGCATAGTCATACCCTTCGGGAAAAACAAGGTTACCCCTAGCTACCATATAGGCGGCAACCCACTAAGCACAGAAGAGGTTATCAGGGATCTGGGTACCCAGGTTGACAGTAACCTTTCATTTGATACTCACGTTGCCAAAGTAGTTAGGAAGACCTTCTACATTGCCCACCTGATCATGAAGGGATTTGCATCTAGATCAAGGGAAGCCATCGCCCCCCTGTACTCATCACTCATCAGGCCAATGATTGAGTACAGTGCCCCATTCGGAATGTATCTGACACGACACCTGCAGCAACTGGAAAGGCCCCAAAAGTTCCTCAGCAAAAGGATAAAGGGTCTCAAAAATATGTCCTATGCTGCCCGACTGAAGGAACTTCAGCTCTACTCAGTCACTTACCGTCTGCTCAGAGGTGACCTGCGCCTGACATACAAGGCCATGTCCAACCCAGGATTGATGAACATGCTTCACCTCAAAAAATCTAGATCCCTCAGAACTACAAGGGCGGGAGACTTAAACCTTGACACGGTTATTAATAGGACCTGCTGGAGGGACAGATTCATCACCCAGAGACTCCCTATGCTGTGGAACAAAATCCCGGTACATGTGAGGCAGAGCACCTCACTGGCTTTATTCAAGAGAAATCTTGACCAATGGATGGGAGATCGCAGATATACCCCAGGGATTATATCAGTGTCACTGCTTGACAGAGGCACAGCAAAATAATGGGCATAGTATCCTCCAAACAAAAGGGGTGGCGAAAGCCACAAAACTCTGGCTAGGCTTATAAATGCCCCTGGGCAGATAGCCTAGTATGAACCTATGAACCTATAAGAAAATTAAAGGCCTTAAATCTTTCAACTATCCCAACAATTTGTAACAACTCTCTTTATACTTAATAGGTTGCCAACTGCTGTAAGATTACTTGTCTCTCACTTTTCAACCCATGAAAGACCCAGTCATATATGACCTTATGTTTCTTCATAAAACTAGTTGCTCTATAGACACCAGTTCTAAGGACCTAAATCTATACCAACAAGTAACCAAGACTCACGGGAGAGAGAGATTCTAAACTAAATGTATGCTCTGGCTAAAGAGGAAGATTCCATTGGGTTGGGGTTTTGCATACTGGTTAAGTATTTATCTTGCACACACAAGTACAGGGTTTGATTCTCATCTTTGGTCACAGTCTCATTATTGGCTAGGCATGCAAAAGTCTGCAGACTTATTGCTAAGTATTTACCTGTTAACCCACAGTGTAAACAAAGCACTGTTTTGGCTACCTTTAAGTTTCATCTTGATTATCGTTGTGTGGCACATTTATACTTGTCTCATCATGTATGGCCTTGTTCGATTTGACAGTTGAGCACTATTAAGTCCTTGAAAAAGAGTGGCAAGAACAATAGTGCTCGAAAAAAAGTGGCAAGAACTTTCAAGTCTGTGCACTTCTAGATGTATTTGGTTTAGTGGCTTATGGTCCCCATGATTGTTTGCCAAGTATTATTTGTAAGTTCCCCTTTTTCATGGGGATTCCTTCATAATACCAGGTCGTATGGCCTCAGCAGGTTTTATCCTAGACCAGAGGTTGTCATCAGTCATAGAAAGGGAGCAGTGTTTTATGTAAGACACTTCCTAGTTCCCAGAGAAGATAAAACTTTGCAGATCTCTCTGTCAAACTTTGGCAGGCTGAATGGGGTTTCTGGTGGTAAAAAAGTACAACAATGCTGGCCCTTCAGTGTCTCCTTCTTACTGTTATTGAATGTTCTTATGTTTACCCTTGACATGAAGGACTTTTATTTCCATATTTCCATCTGTATGGAGCACAGGTAATTCCAGAAGTTTCAGACAGGGGCACAGAGTTTAAAATTTCATAACCTTGCCTTTGAAATTTCCACTGCTCCCAAGGTATTCACAAGATGCTTGGCTCTAGTGTTTGTCTACCTTACGTTAAAAGGCAGATAAATTTACCTCTGCGTGGATGATTTGCTGATCAAAACCCCCTCCCAGCAAGAACTAATAGATGCCCTGAGCTTAGGAGTTTATTGATCTACCAGAAATCCATTCTTTCTCCCCCATCACAAGAAGATATTACTAGACACCCAGGAGAAAAGATATAGACTTTAACTTTCTGCAGAAAAAAAGTTTCATTGCTGAGTGCTTTCTCATCATCAGCAGAGAAAATGCCATCAGCAGAGCCCATTCTGAAGGCTAGCAGATGCAGTCTTACCTCCATCCTCACTGTTCCTCATGCCAAGCTACTGCACTTGATGAAATTCAGTGGTATCTCAGTAACCTTTGGTGCCTGCATCTCTTTTTTTCTGGGTAGGCTGCCACTTATCATACCTGCCATCCATAGAGAATGCAGATGGTGGGCTTCTCAAATAGTCGTCAGCTCATGTATGCTGTTCATGAACACACTGGGGATGCAAACCTGACAACATATGCATCATACTTTGCTTGGGGGACACGCATGGAACCCCTGAAGGCTCAAGGAAGATGAAACAACTGTAGTAAATAATGTATGAACTTCAAAGAGATGTTGGCCATTATTTTTGTTGTCTACATTTTCAAATTAGTATGGAAGCCAGCGGTATTGCAGTTAGCCTTAGATGGCTTCCATGTAGTATAGCCACTCCCAATAATACTGACATAAAAGGGATCTCTAAAAACATCCTTCTAACTCTCATCTCCTGGCTTACTGTCTATCATCTACGTTGTAGTCCACATTAAACTAAGTCTTCAGTTTGACACACCAAAAAACTACCAAAAATCCCTACAACTGTAAACATAACAGACCAAAACAGTTCCCTATGTAAACCACCTCCACCTTCCAGTGTTTTGGTTAGTGGCATAACCAAACACTAAACGTGTAGATTCACATAATAAAAATTAGATCAAAAATCAACAACCTTATATCCTGGGTCGGTAAGGTCTCCCACTTCCTTTCCTTTCTTGTTAGGACCTCCATAAGATTTGCCTAAAGGGAACATAGACTCCCACTAATAGCAAATACATCTAAGAAGAACTCTACAACCCTGCAAGCACTATCTAACAAAATATGTAAATTCATAGCCAGCCAGCCACCCCTAAACAAGAAAACCACTGTCTCTCCATTAAAAAAGGCTAATTGGCTGTTCATAAAACAAGCAACCTCTTACTAGGCTGCTTAGTCTTTAAACTCTTACATCAAGACACTGTCACTCAGACTTCCAAGATGGCTGCACATTGAATAACAGCTTAAGTCTTGATCTCCCAGTGTGAAAACAGAAACTCAACAGCGAAGGCAATTAGACCTTTGAGTTTATGGGTAAATTTCAGTAACTGGCTAGTAAGTGTACTGCCTGGATGCCTGGAACAAAGACGTACAGAGCACCTGGAAGAAATCGGCTATAAAAAATGAGGAAGAAACACTGACTGGGGAAAATTCTGCAGCTGTTCAGCAAAAAGCAGTGCAATCTTCAGACATGATTTCCAGTAACCTGCAGGAAGATACAAGACAACTGCACGCAGACCTGGTTAAACTAAAGACACTGATGGAGTATAACACAGAAACAAAAGGCTGGAAAAATGGAAGAAGCATTAAACAGATATTCAGATGAGATGATAAAGCTGCAAAAATCAGAGGATGAAATAAAAAGGCTGGCTGAATATGAGATTGCTCAGGAAGCGATGTTTCAAAAGATAATAGAATTAGTGGACAGTGCAGGGTAGGGAAAACATAAGATTTTCAGCTATACCAGAGAAGCTGGAAGTAACAGACTGCATTAATGTTATGAAAGCACAAATAAGCAAGTGGAATGGTATTCTACAGCAGGAGCTGTTAGTTGAAAGGGCACATTGTGTGTATGCTCCAACCCTAGCTATGAGAAAGAAACCTTGACCTTCAATATTAAAGATGCAATCCTACCAGCAGAATGAGTGGATTCTGACAAAACTGTGGCAGAAGGACAAAATACTAAAAGTGGGAGACAGCAGTGTGCTTGTGGAAAATGATTACTTATTGTACACCAGGCAGAAGAGGAGAACATTCATTCCACTATTCAGGAATGTTAGGACACGTGTGAGATTCAAACTGCTGTACCCAGCTGTCTTCAAGGTATTCTTCCTTGGAGTGGCAAAATCATTTTTTGATGAAGTACATACTAAGGAGGAAATTCAAAAGTTTGCCCAACAAAAACTGAAGTGTGAAACAGAAGGACTCTGCTTCTTGTTCTTCTGATTTTAAAGAGCACAGAAATACTATACCTTTGAAACATTTTCCATTGTTTCAAAGGAAAATGTTAGAGAGAAGGAAGGGAGCACAAGAGTTAACTAGAAGACTCGAGGGTATATTGGAAATGAAACAGAATCAGGATTTGGGTGATAAAGATGAACAGTAATAAAACCAGTAACTTAATGTGGGCTTACAATGCAATAATTATATTTGTGAAATATGACAGAACAAGAAAATCTGGAAATAGTGGACTTTATCAGAATTTGTTGTACTTGTGTGGGACTGTAAAGTATATGCCCTACTTCATCTCAATAATGTTTGAAAAAATTCTTTGAGGAGGGGAAGAGAGAGGAGACAGATAACTGTAAGTAAAGAAAACATTTTTTTTTAATTTTGTGGCATATTGTTTTATTTTCATGCTATAAAGTAACGTTTTCTCAGTTATCTTTAAGTGTAATGGGGGTTGTAAATAGGTACATCTGTTCCTTTTTTCTCCCTTCTCTTGTTCAGTTTTAAGAAATGTAGGCACTGTAATATATAAAAAAAACCTGGTTAAAAAAGAGCATGACAAAAGAAAAAATAATTTGCTTTTTCTCATTCTCGCATAGGGGAATGACTGGGTTAAGTAACTTATCTTGATTTAGCAATAAGTTTTAAAAGAAAGCAAGTAAATGAAAAACGAATACTGAGGCTTTTTTCTAGCAAATGAAATGTATACTTAGTAGCAATTCTGTATCTGTCCCTCATGTCTCCATGGAAACAATCTGATAAAGAGAAATTAGTTACAGTCTGATGGACAGTGACTGGTTGGGGAAAAAGAGAAGAGAAGCTGGCCAGGAGATAATGTTCTCTGAAAGCATTCAGGGGTTTTCACAGCTGGGAGAGCTATAAACATGAGACAAAACCAGTTAGCATTTAGTAGAAGCACAGACTGCACCATGCATGTTAGCATGGATAACCTTTCTTTTATGTTAACTGAAGTCTGTAAGTGTGTTTGTCAGTTTGGGATGTTTGTTTCTATTGGGAGGATAAAACTTCAATATTTTTAGATGTTCATAGTGTTGTGTGTTAGTACTAAATTAATAGCTTTTAGAGGGATATTTTTTGTTTGAGGGCTTTCAATAAAACAAAAGTTTTGTCAGATGTGACGGGCTCAAATGGATATGACAAAAAACAAGTGTATGTAAAAGTTCCGCCTGCTAAACACTGTGTGCATGTAACACAAAAACTGGAACTAGACATTTAACAAAAAAGGTGTTATACATAAAAGGTGGGAATAATGACTTTTTAATACAACAATGCTTTCTGTAATATCTTTAAATGTCAGTGATCTCACAGATAAATACAAAAAAGAAAGAATAGTGAACTGTACTTAAAATGTAGAGTGCAAATAGCTGTGTTACTGGATGGAGATACACTTGGAAATAACTAAGCATTTGAATTTGATAAAGAAAGGTTTTCAACATGGTTATTCAGAGGAATATCTGGTACAAAGGAAGAGAGGAGTACTTATATTAATTGCAGGAGGAGCTCCTATAGTGATAGAAGAGGATGAAGAAATAATAATGACAGATTTCTAGTACTAAGGGGCTACTGGCAAGGGAGGAGGATTACACTGACATGTATTTTTATTCCACCTAAAAAACGCTGTAATGGAGCTTAAGAAAATTCTGGGGGAAATAATCATCAGTTTTCAGCAAGGAATATTACTTACAGGTGTGGACTGGAATTTGATTTGCAGCAGTGAAGATGTGTCTAGGGGCCCAGAAGTGAAAGTATAGCAAGGAAGTGTAGATTTTTGAAGAAATTTATCAAAATATGTGGCATGGAAGATGCGAATTCAGTGATAGTAGCACTGAGTGAATTTACATATTAATCTCCACAAAATATAAAAACTGGGCTAGGCTAGACAGACTTCACATTTCACAGGAACGTGTGCATTTAATTGAAGTGCACCCAACAACTATTTCAGATCATGTGGCAATAACTAAAATAAAACACAGTGAAATTAAATAAAAATGAGACACTGGCATTTTCCCACTTGTCTGTTGAAAAGAAAGGAATTTAAGGACCGGGTAGTGGAGATTATTCAGGAGCCATTCGAGAGGATAAAAATTACTTCTGAAAATATAGCTAGGGAGTAGGATAAAATTACGGTGGAGTTTAAAAATAGGGTGGAAATAAAGGAAACAGAGCTTTGGTTAAGAAGTAACAAGAATTATATAGAGGGACTGACAATGTTAAAGTATTGCAGAGTAGTGGGAATCTCACAGAACAAGAAGAGGAGCAACTGCAGAATGATAAGCAGAAAATAAGGGATTACCTAGATAATGTACACAAGTTTAGAAAGATTGCTGCTAAGACATTAATAACACTAGAGCACAAAAAACGACTCGGGCAACAGAAAGTATAAAGGGCTGTTGTGAAGCCTATGGAGTCTACAACAAGGGAGGTAACAAAAGATCCTGTAGAGGGATTAAAAGTATTTTGGAAATTCTGTGAAAGTCTGCATAAAGCAGAAAAATATGGAAATCAAGGAAAGGTACAAATGGAAATGTTTATGGAAAAACTAAATTTGCCAAGGTTAGAGGTAGATGAGGCTCAATTACCAATGGTTTATGATAGGAGATGAGATAAAAATTCTGAGGTATAACCAAGATCCATCAGATCCAGCTTCTTACAGGCCTATTTCAATACTAAGTGATTATAAAGTGTTCATGTCTGTAAAATGGGTAAAACAATGGCAAAAGTAATGCCAAAATTGATAGATATGGATCAGTGTGGTTTTGTGGAGGGAAAGCAAACATTTGCCAACATTAACAGAACATTGATGATCTAGAGGGAAGCAGAATGTAAGAAAGTACTGTTGTTGATGGGTTGTGATGCAGAGAAAGCATTTGACAGAGTAAGCCTGGGCTTTATGAGCAGGGCAGTGGAAGCATTTTCATTTCCTAAAAAATATATATATATATATATATAAGGTTGATTAGGAGGATATATGAGGGATTGGATGTGAAAGTTAAAGTGGGTGGGGTCCTCTGATAATTTTTGCTTGAGCAGAGAAACCAGGCAGGGATGTCTTCTTTCCCCTTTGTTATTTGCATTATGTTTACAGCCACTGGCAAAGAAAATAAGGGACTCATAAATTCAAGGGTATAATTGGTATGGTAGTCAAGAAAAGGTGGCTCTATTTACAGTTATTTTATACCTGACAAAACATTATAGTGTTGTGGAACATTTTGAAACAGGTTCATATCTTTTTGGGATACAAAAACAAAGGCAATAGCAATAAATTATGTACCCACATATGAATTAGTTCAGCAATATCCATATTTATGGGGACATGATAAAATGAAGTTTTTAGGAGTATAGATTAAAATGATTCTGGTGTGACAGCTAAGGGTATGTGGGAAGTGACTATACAAAAGTAATACAAAAACTGAGAAAATGGAAGCTTTGTTATATGGATATGGATAGAAATATACAAGCAGTTGAAATATTTGTCTCCTTAGTCTTGTACATAGGTTAGGCATATTTATATCAACCAGAGAAGAAGTTGTGGATAGCAATTAATAAAGAGCTGAAAGACTTTATCTGAGAGGAAAAGATGGCAAGAGTCAACTGGGATACACTGATTCTTCCTGTAGAACAGGGTGGATTGGCATTACCCAGTTTGAATAGGGTAGTTCAGAGCTACACAGTTCAGGCTCCTATACATAGTACAAGCAGAAAACTATAATTCAAAGTGGAAAGGGATGATGAAACAGAGAAGGAAGCTCAACAAACAGGGAGGGACTGGGATTTTGGATGCAGGTCTTTAAGGAGAATGACAATAATCATAGAGAGTATTAAATCAATAAAGTGTCAAAGTATCCTAAGAACTAAGCCAACATGGGAATGGAGAAAGGAGATTCTGCCAATAGGGATGACTGCAATTAGGGATATAGACAATAGGGAAGAGGGGGCTGGAATTTATTGGAGAAAACTGGCAAAGAAACCAAGGTATTTGGAGCAAATAACTAGGGAAAGATGATAGAATGGGAAGACTCCAAGAATTTATTTGGACTGCAGGTCAGAGATTGCCTTCCCTATCAGGGATTGATAGGCAAAGAGAAAGAAATAGGGGGTCCTAAATGAATGACCAGCACTGGTAGAGTTTTTAGGAGAATCTAGGACAGAAGCTGCCATTAAAAAAAAGAATTAGTACTAGTAGAGCATATAAAATATTGCATGATAACTATAAGAATCAATCAGAGGAGGTTAGAAAGGATTGGGAGGAAAGACTGGATAAGCACTTCACAAAGAAACAATGGGAGGATATATGTATGTATCCCAAATATGCAACAAAATCTATAAGATTTAGTATATTTTGTTTGGAAATCTTTCCATTGATATATTTATACCCCAAGTAGACTGTAGAGAAATTTTCCTCGGGTAGATGGCAAATGTTGGAAGTGAAGAAAGAGGTAATTGGGAACATATTTTCTGGGAGTGCAGCGAGTTGGCAAATTTTAAGGATTCCCTGCGAGATGCACTATTGGAGATGCTTGGTGGGCAGATTGGTGTGACAAGGGAGATGATTTTTCTGAGGTATGATACAGAATCGGAATGTGCCCTTTCCCCACTGTGTTATGCACACAGAGTAGAGATATATCATTAGCAGGGGACGTGGTGGTACAGAGAGGGCTTGCCCCCTGAAAAAAACATGCTTTAAAGAGTGTCTTGGAAAGTGTAGGCACTATTTCCAGAAATACAGCAGCTTCTGTTGTACTGAGAAGGTCTGCTTGGTTACATAAAGAATTTTTCTGAGGAATTAAAAATGAGATTTGAATGCTCCTTTAAGTTCTGAATTTGTGTTTGGTCCTTCTGTTACCCAGATTTTCAGACAGTGGGGATGATACAGGTAAATTGATGCATGAGATATATAGGATGTTTCATATTCCCAGGTTCTCCCTTAAGAAGGTGTCGCCCAATTTCAGAGGGCAGAACAAACAAAAATCCCAGCCTAATAAGAGTCAGGGTACCAAAAGGAAATGACAGGAGGATAATGCTTTTAAACCAAATAAAAGGTGTCCCTTTCCCAAAAAAAGATAATTTCCCTGCTAAAGAATGACTGTGCCAAGATTCAGAGCATCTTGCTCTTTCTTCCCTTTTTCCCTTCCCCCAGGCTTTTGCCTAGCCCAATAACCTGTTCACAGATAATGTCAGACAAGTGGGTGCAGAGAATAATTCAGTGATCATTTTCTTGGCGGTGGATAGAAAATTTTCCTCTCTGAGAAATTTCCCTGCACCAGCCAGATCAGACAACATTCTCTCCTGTACCCCTTTATAAGTTGCAAGCATGGATTATAGAACCTGTTCCTGCACCACAAAAAAGGAAAATGATTTTACAGCAGAATTTTGGTCCCCAAAAAGGAGTTGTAGTGGAAACCAGTGTTAAAGTTACAGGACTTAAATATATTTTGGAAAGTACCCAAATTCATAATGCTAACCCTGCAGATGTTCCTACAACTTCTTCCAGACTATTTTTCCACGACTTTACATCTGTAGGATAGTCATCACATTCCAGTTGCTTCCAACTTCAATTTGAACCTATAAAAGTACTTTCTCGCACCCTCACAAAGAATTGTCTTCCTGGGATGTGTGATGGACACAGAAAAAAGCATGTCCTTTCTAACTGTAGACAGTCCTGACTTTTCAGAACATTTTCAGGGATTTGCCTCTTCAAGAAGCTGCCACCACAAGAGAGTTTCTCATAATTGTAGGCCTCGTGGCATCAATGATACTCTTGCCACCACTGGCCAGACTCTACTTGAGAAATATTCAGTGGTACTTAAAAAAAATGTAGCCAGCACATGCGTCCCGTAGGGTTCCAGATACCATTGATGGATTTTAGCTTTACAGTGGTGGAGGGATCAGATGTCTTTCAGTCCAGACCCTATCCTTCTCCTTCCAGACCCCTAGTTCAGTCAGTCCAGATGGACTTGTCAGATTTTGCATGGGAAACAGTGTACATTAGAGTTGAAGTGCAAGTCGAATGGCATCCTTTGGTCAGTACACAAAGCACATAGACATGAAATAAATGTTAACAGTGATTCTGACTTTGCACATTCTTCATACTTATGGTCTCAAGGTCCCCTTTTTATTGGTTGCAGACAGCACCACGGTCTGGTGTTATGTGAACAAATGGGGGAAGAGTACAAAGTCATACCCTCTTTGCTGGTTGGTACTGATGGCCAGGGAGGTAACCTTACAGCATTCACTGACCCTTCCTCCAGGCCTCATGCTTCCATAGTGGCAGACAGACTAAGCAAATCCTGTTAGGATGAACTCAGGACAGATATTTTCTGATGTGGGGAACACATCAAATAGTTCTGTTTGCCTCCTTTCAGGTTCTTGGTTGGTAGTGATGGCCAGGGAGGTAACCTTACAGCATTCACTGGCCCTTCCTCCAGGCCTCATGCTTCCATAGTGTCAGACAGACTAAGCAAATCCCATTAGGATGAACTCGGGACAGATATTTTCTGATGTGGGGAACACATCAAATAGTTCTGTTTGGCTCCTTTCAGAACAGACAGTTGGAAAAATGTTGCCCGAGACATCCCTGTAGCCATGATAGGAGGATAGAAACATTTTCATTCCTGTGGATGGGAATGTTCCTTTATGCATTTCTACCTTTTCCACTGATACCCAAGATACTTCTGAAGGTTAAGAAAGAATTACCAAAGATCATTGTGGTGACACCCTTTTGGCCCAGGCAAAGTTGGTTCTCCCTTTCAATAGAATTAGCCAAGTGCAATTACCACAAGCTTCCTCACAATCTAGATCTACTCACACAGTGTCAGGAACAACTGACACACCCCAACTTAGAACAGTTGCTTCTGACAGCTTGGATAATTTTGTCTCGATACCTTTTAGGCACTTGTTCCGTGTAGATGTGTAGGAAGTATTGAAGGAGGCAGGAAAACCTGCAACTAGAAAAGCTTACGTTTACCAGTGGGAGGGTTTTCTAGGTGGTGTCGTAACTGAGATGAGAGGGCAAGTTATGGTGTCTACCCCTCTAGTTTTTCATATATTTGTGTGAGCTACTCAACGATATGCATTTATCAAGGTGCATCTTGCAGCCATCTCACCGTGTCTGACTGTAGATCCCCTTTCTTTCATCCCTTTTTGAAGGAGTGGTGCACTTGAGACCTTCTTGAAAGCATATTCCTCCTCCTTGGGATCTCAACTTTGTTTCTGAAAAAATTACCTCATCTCCTTGTGAACTTGGCTTTCAGGCTGATTTGAGGTTGAACTTGAAAAGCTGTTTTGCTTATTACAGTGACATTTGCAAAGTGGATTTCTGAGCTGCAGGCTCTCATGGTGGGCAAATTTTACCTGATTTTCCACAAGAACAGGGTTCTATGCACCAGTACATCTTTCGTGCCAAAAGTTGTTTCTGAATTTATCCTGAATCAAGCCATCAGTGTCCCAGTTTTCTTTCCAGAACCTAGAAACATGGGAGAGGAGATTCTGCATACCTTGGATGTGCACAGGCAGCTCTGGTACTACCTTGACAGAACTAAGCTGAACAGCTGTTTATTTCCTATTCTGGAGCTAAGAGGAGTCAACCTGTCTTTAAGCAAATGATTGCTCATTGGTTACCCTCTGCTGTTTTTTGCTGCTCCCACCATGGTAATTCTATTCAAGGCAAGGTTAAGGCACACTCCACCAGAGCCTTATTCTCTTTGGTGGCATACTGGAAAGGAGTGGACACTACAAAAATTCTATACGCAGGAACTTGGTCCTCTGTTTATACATTTGCAAAGCACTACAAACTGGTTTCTTTCTCAAGTTCCAGAGCTGGCTGTAAGAAGACCATTCTCCAAGGGCTCATGGATCCTTATCCTTCCACTTCCCAGGTAGGGTAAGCTTTGGGAATCTACCCATATGTCAATGAGGCAGTATGAATGGTGAACATAGTGCATTTCCTCGAGTCTTACTTGGCTGTAACAGTAGATGTTCAAATTTCACACTACCTCAGTGGCTGCACCCACCCACCATCACCCTTATTTTGTGTATTGTTTGATGGTGTTGAGCCTCACAGAACTGAGAACAACTTTGAACTTAGCTAAACAATACCTAATTATGTCAAGACAAATCAGAGATGTGTGTGCCAGTATACTAAACAATTTTACACTTACACAGAGAAACATAAGCTTAGTCAAAACACTCTGGTCTTTACTAACACTGGGAAAGAAAATATCATCCTGCTCGTACAAACTCATTATGTCAGTAAGGTGCCAAGAAGACATACTTTTCTCAAAATACTGGCTTGGCATAGATCCACTAATTTCTAATGACCAAATGATTCAGTCTATTCAAATGACAAATAAATATATTCCCTTCAGAAAACTGAGCTACACTGAGTTCATGGTACTAAATAATGTGTACCTTACCCCGACACACACAAATTTAAACGTGCTTCATCCCCTTATGTCCACATTGTGATAGCCAGAATGCTGACCTTCTTCACATATTCTGGAGCTGTAAATGCTTATACAAATTGTGGTGTTCACTCAGTCAGATTAAGCAAAATGGGATATGAGAAATCTACATTATCCTGGAAATTTGCTCTATTACATTTCCCCTCTGTGAAGTTAAACAAGAAAGAATATTAATTACAGTATTCACACTTATAAAATATATTACACAACTGGGAAGACAGAACTCAGATGTCTTAGGATGGATTCAGACAAATAGCTATTAGATACAAAAGAGCACGCAGATTTTTAATGCATACCCAAAAACAAAATAAACATTTAGTTGAATTGTGGAACTTGCTAACGGATCATATACTGAGTTAACAACCACTGATTCCTACCAGTGTCCAATTATTAAGGAATAAACTCTCTTGTTTTTTCTACACTCTGTCCTCAGCACCTCTCAACCTCCATCATTTACTTATAATCAGTACATTTTTGGGCTACTTGTTATAATCCAGCCTAATTTTATTCTTCCTCAATAGAAATAATTACATACCAAGTACACTTACAATGTCATCGTATTGGTTGTGTTTTGCTGGCAAGCGGTACATATGTTTTTGAACTCAGTGGAAATGTTATTTAAGAAATGTCAATAAAGAGATTGTTTAAAAAAAGAACTATCACTATGATTTGTTTTCATTTCTATTAAAGTATGTGTGACTGTATATATATATATATATATATATATATATATGTATATATATATATATATATATATATGTGTGTGTGTGTATATATATATAATATATATATATATATATATATATGTTACTGTTGCAACTATGATAAATAAATTAAATAAATAAATATCCCTAGATGATTGAGATTTCATATGGCAGAACTAATGACTTTGACAAACAGACCAGTTGTTTGTCTTTTTTTTTTTTTTTTTTTTTTTTTTTTTTTTGTGGCCAGGAAAGCAGTGTAGACCAGTGTCTGGACCCTCTTTAAAATTATTGCATGATGGTCATCTCTTTGTTATAACTGACGCAGGAAAACACTAATATGTTGAAATCCATTCAAGAGTAGCAACCACTGCATCTACGTGTTACAAGTGCGTTTCTGCTCAGATTTTGTGAGGCAGCTACTTAGCTATCCATCCCCATTTTTGTAAGTATTATAAGCCAGACTTTCTATAAAGAACCGAATTCACTCTAGATCTGTGGCCCAGCTTCATATTACTTTAGCACTCTTCCCTTTCATTGTGAGTAATACTGCAGCAGTGATCTTTACAATTAACATGGTATACTTGTGTGAACATAGTTATTGTAACAGTAAATGTTCATATGGGAGGATCACTGCTGTAGTATACATTCCCTGTCTTCTAGTCCCTATCTCCTTAACATAGTAGGCAGGACTAGTGTGTCCTCCTTGCCACCTACTCCTTGTCGTATTCCTTCTCCTTACCTTAATAGGGGGAACTACTAAACCTATGTTTTTGAATATCCTCCTCCTGTTCCTGCACCCAGTCCATTATTCATTTTGAAAGGCTTACCTTTTTAGCACCAGTGTTTGGGCTGTGGGAACACACTTGTTTGTAAACCACCTCAGTCACACAAAAAGAAATTGGAAGATGGTGCAGACTAATCTCCTCTTTGTACTGTATACCTATTTATTTCCTTGTCTTGGGAAAAGTTCATCCCCAAGCAAGAGACATTCGAAGTTCTGGAAGTCCAATTGAATTATTGGAAATCCACCTGTGGTGTAATTCCCTTTCAGTATGAGTAATCCTGCAGCAGTGATCATTCTACTTGCTATGTTATAAACTTCAAAAATAATTTATTGTAAGAAAAATGTTCCCTTTTTAGAGAAATAGATGTAATTACTTTCAGCTAGTTTATACATAAACTAAAATTACGATATTTATATAGTAACTGAAAGGTTGATATTTTGTAATGGAAACAAGCAGCTTAACAGAGAGCAGTCACTATTTGTTTTATAGTAGGCATAACGTTCTGTTACAGATGTGTAGATCCACTATTGGGTATATAAACCATTGTGTACTGTAGGTACCAGAAAAAAAAAAAACTTAAGATGTTATGTGATCCTATCTCGCCTACATTCTGTACTGATGGGTTCGGAGCCGATCCTCGGCTCCGACTCGGCACACTATGCTATAGAGCGAAGTCTCTTATTGGCTGAGCTATTCTATATCCCAGGATGCACCACCACTACTTCCCTAGATCTCGTTTGCCGCTTACAAGCTAGGACGTGGTCTCGAACTTGGCTGAGCTAAGTGCTTTTTTCTGAGAGTTTTTTCTGTCAGGAATTTCTTTAATCTTAACCCAAAAGCTGTTTTAACAGCTATCGTTGTGTATAATTGTGTTTTTGTGGAAATTTTGTGGTAAAATTTTGTGACTGGACAGGGAAAGGTTTCCGTTTAAGTTAGAGGGGCCTTCCCCTCGTTCTTTAGTGAGTCTTCTTGTTGTTTCGGAGAGGTCAAGTACCTGTTTCAGTTAGAGGGTTCTTGGCCCTCCTGTTGGTGTGTTTGTCATTCGTGTAATTTTTTCTTGGGCTTTCGCCTCTCTTGTTTAAAAAAAAAAAAAAAAAAAAAAGGAATTTTTTGTTGTGTAAACCATTGGTACTTAGTTCCATAGTGTTTTTTCTCTGACAAAGTGAATAGTGTCTACGAGCATTATGTCTAAGGAGCATAGACCCTCAGGATTTAAAAAATGTACAAGATGCAACTATAAAATGTCCATCACGGACGATCACTCCTTATGCGTGTACTGTTTAGGCGCCAAACACCTTCAGGAGTCTTGCAGCGTGTGTCACGCTTTTTCCTCTCGGGTCCTCCAAGAGAGGAAAAATAAATTGATCTTAAAAGGGCTTATCAAACCCTCCTTCGAAGAGGCCTTATCTTCCTCTTCCTCTCCAGCTAAGAAAAAGAAATCGTCGGCTCCGACCAGCCCGTCGGAACCGACCACTAAGAAATCTAGGCAGGCTTCTCCATCGGCTCCACGGACTTCGGAGCCGAGGGTGGAACGGTCTGCCTCGATGCCTCCAGCCTCGACCCCTCTGGTTTCGGAGCCGATGGCTGGGGCTTCGAGAGGCGGGTCACCATCGGCTCCACTGATTTTGGAGCCGATGAGGGTTGCCGGCTACTCTTCCCCTTCGGCGCCGAAGCCCTCTTTGGCACCGAGGAAAATTGCTATGGAATCTCCCTCGGCACCGATATTGATCGAGTCTATTCGGAGCCAGTCCCCCAGTCCTTCGGAGCTGATGGAGAAGTCTGCTCGGACCCGGTCGGTCTCCTCCCGATCTTCCAAGATGTCGGATTCGGACATCGACAGGGTGCTCCAAAGGCTGTTTCAGTCTCCTGTATTCCAGAAATTAGTTTCAGCTCCAGCCCAATAGGCTTCGGAGCCGATGGCCCACCCTGTAGTTCTGGTTCCTCCTCCAACAGCCTCGGCACCGTTGGAGCCGGTGCTGGTGGAGCCGATGGAGGTTTTCGGGTCGGCTCCGACCCTTACTCCAACCCCGGCTTTCGGGTCAGAGTCTGGTACACGGACCTCCTCGGTCGGCCCCGGGGGTGACGTTTCGGGACCGATGTTTTCAGTTCCGAGCCTTCCTCTCGGTGCGTCTGCTGCGGGGGTGCCATCTACTGTTGTGGCCCCGGGAGTTGGACCTTCCCAGGACTCTGGCGGTCCGGCCTTCAGGGCCATGAGGAGTGCTTTGGCCAAATCTTCTTTGGCTACCTCCACGGTCTCACCGGCACCTTCCCTACACACGGAGACTGGGTCTTTTGTAGTCCCCCTGTCACTAGACAGCGGAGCCCCGGGGCCTGAGGTCACCCCCAGTGGGGTTTCCCTCCCTCCTGGAGGTCCCTCTGAAGCTTCGTCGGAGGAACCCCTAAGGAAAAGACTGTGCAAGAGGAAGCACGTCGACTCCCCCCATGAGTCTCTCACGTCGGACACCGATCTTGATGATGCGGAGGGGTCCCCTAAGTCGTCCTTGGATGATGTCTCCTTTGCAGACATCTTGGAAGCCCTCAAACAACGAGACGGCTGGCATTCCAAACCCCCTTCCGCTGACAAGTCGGTGTTCCTCAAGGCCTTCAGGGCTCAGCCCTCCGCCTCCTGGGTGTCTCCGCCCTTCGACGAGCTCCTAGATTTGATCTTTCGAAGGGCGTGGGAGCATCCAGACTCTGTGGAACCGGTGCCGGCTCGCCCAAATAAATTCTTATCAGCACCCCCAGAGAAGGAGTTTCTGACCAAAGGTGTGGCTGTAGATGCCCTGGTGGTGGCATCTGCTACCTAACAAGATGTAGCAGAGGCTTCGACATCCGTCCATCCTCCTAATAAGGAGTCTAGGAGCATGGACCGGTACGGGAAGCACACCCTCAGTTCAGCGGCCTTTACCTTAAGGTCTCTGAACTATTTGACGCACTTCACTAGACTTCAGAGGGATCTGGTCAAGGAGCTTTCAGATACCCTCTTGGGTAACCTACCTGAGCAGCTGGCCCAGACGGTTGGCTCTCAGTTGGCTACTCTGTCATCGATATCAAACTCGTCCATGAGGCTCATTTCATATGCAGCCGAGGGGGCGAGTAGAGCGGCAGGTACGGGTGTTGCTCTACGGAGGCAAGCCTGTCTCCGCCTGTGTCATTTTGCGGAAGCCTTTAAGTCTTCCTTTGCCGACGCTCCCTTTGATGGGTCCTCTTTGTTTGGACCCAAGGTAAAGGACACATTGACCCGCTGTGAGCAAGAAGGTGAGACTTTGACTGCTGTAGGGGCATGGTTTTGCACTCCCTTTCGGCCTTACCCCAAGGCTAAAAGAGGAGGGAAAATGTGGTTCCGTAAATCCCAGAAGTCTTATCCCTCGCAGCAGGACAATCCCCCTTCTAGAGGCAGAGGAGGGGGAAATTTTTCTGGAAGACGCCGTCCCAGAGGCGGCAGAGGCCCCCGCAACACTGGAGACCGCGAGTCCTTTCGTGGCTCTTCAGCCTTCCACAATCCCTGAAGGATTGCCCGACTGTGCAGCTCCGGAGCCAGTCGGGGGTCGTTTTTCGAGGCACCTAAAAGCCTGGGAGGGTATCACTCAGGACCGATGGGTGCTTCGAATCATAGCCGGAGGTTACGCCATCCACTTTTCTCACACCCCCTCCGCCGTCCAGGAAAATCCCGGACCCGCCACCCAGTCAACGGGAAATCGCAGCCTTCGAAATCTCAAAGCTGCTTCAAAAAGGAGTCATCCATCCGGTCCCCGCAGACCAGATCGGATTAGGGACTTACTCAAAATTCATTTTGGTGCCAAAAAAGACCGGGGACTTGAGGCCCATTTTGGATCTCAGCAACCTAAATCGATCAGTCAAGAAGTCCAAGTTCCGAATGGTCACCTTACAATCCATTCTCCCACTGCTGGAGAAAGGTGTTTGGATGTGCTCCATAGATCTCAAGGACGCCTATTATCACATCCTGATAGATCAGGTGTCCAGGAGACATTTGCACTTCAGCCTGGGAGACAGTCATTTTCAGTTCTGTGCACTGCCCTTTGGTCTCACCACAGCCCCCAGGGTGTTCACCAAATGTTTGGCGGTCGTGACTGCTCACCTGAGGAGTCTAGGATCCCAGGTGTTTCCGTATCTGGACGACTGGCTCCTAACTGCCACCTCCAGGCGTCTACTATTGCAGAACCTAGCAGCCACCATATCACTAGGCACTTCCCTTGGAATCACCTTCAATTGGCCAAAGTCTGTGTTGCTGCCACCTCAGCACATAAGGTTCATCGGAGTAGAGATAGACTCAAACCAAATGCGGGTCCATCTTCCTACAGAAAGGATACAGACTATACAGGCTCAAGTCCGAGCCTTGCTTCTCAAATCCAAAGCCCCAGCCAGGATGGTCCTGCAGCTATTAGGCTCCATGTCGGCCACTGTTCTCCTAGTCCCCTTAGCAAGATTGCATATGAGAATTCTCCAGTGGCTCCTATCGACCCAGTGGTCCTTTCAGGATCTCCCTCTCAGTCACCTCATACGGATCATGGAAACCTGCAAACGGGACCTTCGCTGGTGGCTGGTGTCCTCCAATCTGGATCAGGGACGACCCTTCGTTCCACCTCCTCCTATGGCCACATTGACGACGGCCGCCTCCCAGACGGGGTGGGGGGGCATTACCTGGGCAGGTCAGTCCAAGGCATTTGGCATTCCGACGAGAGTCTCCTTCACATCAACATTCTAGAAATGAGGGCGGTGCTTCTATCTCTACAAGCCCTCCACGATTACCTCCCTCAGGGCGTAATTGCCATTCAGTCCGACAACATGTCAGTAGTCTGGAATCTGAACAAGCAGGGAGGGACCAGATCCTACCCCCTTTGCAGAGAGGCCATGAGAGTTTGGGAATGGGCAGTGGTGACCAGACGTTTTCTGGTAGCGACTCATATCCCTGGGAGATCCAACGTGATAGCCGACAGACTAAGCAGAACTATTCTCTCTCCTCACGAGTGGTCTCTGAATGATGCAGTGGCAACTCAGATCTTCAGAAGATGGGGAACTCCTTGTTGCCACCTTTTCGCAACCCCGCTGAACGTGAAGTGCAGAAAATTCTTCTCTCTCACTCCAGCTCCAGGGGAGATTCCCATGGACGCCTTAGCCCATCCTTGGCCCACCGGCTTGCTATACGCCTTCCCTCCGGTTCCCCTCCTTCCCAGAGTGATCCAAAAGGCGACTCACTTAGGGAGCAAAATGATTTTAGTTGCCCCTTACTGGCCTCGTCAGGTATGGTTTCCCTATCTTCGGAAGTATGCACTGGACAGTCCATGGTTCCTGGATCAGATCCCGGACCTATTAATTCATCAGTCGGGACAACTCCATCAGTCCCTTCACTCTTTGAAGTTAACAGCTTGGCTCCTCCTCTTCCGACTATAGTCAGGAATCATACTTTAGACCCAGAAGTCATACGTATCTTATCCTCGGCCCACAAGTCTGCCACTAGGAAATTGTATACTAGCAAATGGAAGAGATTTGCTATTTGGGCTCAACTCCGGGGTCTAGATCCCATCACTGTCCCGGTGTCAGAAGTCCTGAAGTTTCTAACTTCCCTATTCAATCAAGGTTCTTAAGTCTCTACCATCAAGGTCCAATTGGCAGCTATTTCCAATTTTCATGAATCTATAAACCCACCTTTGATGAGCAACAGATTGTGTAAAACCTTCATAAAAGGTGCTGCGCCGTTTCGACCCCCGATTTCTCATCCTGCTCCTCAGTGGGATCTCGATGTGGTATTACGTGCCTTAACCTCCTCCCCCTTTGAACCGGCAGCAACCTGTGATTTGAAATTTCTTTCTTGGAAAACTGCCTTTCTGGTCGTGATTACTTCAGCCAGAAGGGTTTCAGAGCTTCAAGCTCTATCTGTCAAACCACCGTACCTGGTTTTTCACAAAGATAGAGTATCCCTCAGGCCTAACCCATCCTTTGTCCCTAAAGTTTGTTCCAGTTTTTGCCTGCAACAGTCATTAGAACTTCCAGTTTTCTTCCCAAAGTACTCAAACAAAGCGGAATACATCTTCCACACATTGGATGTTCACAGGCAATTGCGCTTTTATTTAGATAGGACCCAACAAACACGGAAAACAGATCAATTGTTTGTGTCCTTTTCGGACAATAAATTGGGCAAAGCCGTCACAAAGGTCACTATTGCCAAGTGGATCAGGGACTGTATTAGTCAGGCTTATTCCTCTTCTAATAAAGAGCTTACAATCTCTGTCAAAGCTCACTCTACAAGAGCTATGGCTACTTTCCATTCTAAGCTTGCCATTAGCGACATTTGTGCTGCGGCTACGTGGTCTTCTCCGCACACCTTCATTTCCCACTACAAATTGGATGTGGCATCTAGGGGGCGAGCTTCATTTGGTTCCACAGTTCTCAGGAGTGTTTTCCAGTGAGCCACCCAGGAATCAGGTGCTAGGGACACTGTCCCATCAGTACAGAATGTAGGCGAGATAGGATCACATAACATCTTTTAGTTATGTACTTACCATAACTTTAGATGTTTGGGATCCATCTCGCCTACATTCCTAATAACCCACCCTCCTTCCCTCTGCCTTGGAGATCAGAAGAGACCGGACGGTCCGAGTACTATCGTTTCATCTTGAAACATCTGGCAATGTTATATAAACAGCTATGTGTGTGTGCATGAGTGCGGACAAACAAGATCTGGGGAAGTAGTGGTGGTGCATCCTGGGATATAGAATAGCTCAGCCAATAAGAGACTTCGCTCTATAGCATAGCGTGCCAAGTCGGAGGCGAGGATCGGCTCCGAACCCATCAGTACAGAATGTAGGCGAGATGGATCCCAAACATCTAAAGTTATGGTAAGTACATAACTAAAAGTTTCTAACAACTGGCAAAATGTGTTCCCTACTCCTGTACTACAAGATATTTAATTCCAAAAACACATATACAATTTATCTATTTTGTACTGTTTTTATGCTTTCTTAGTTTTCATTCATTTGCATGGGTCTGCTGTTTTAGACTTTTTGACACAGTAGGAATATTCTAATTCACTGCAGGAATTTATGAATATATTGTATGATTGTGATTTTTTTTTTGGGGGGGGGAGTAATATTGTTTTGGAGAGTGTATGTGTTGATTGTTTTGTTTTTAATTACTTTCAGTTAGGGTTTAGGAAGCACAAAGGAAGGGTGGAAGATGATTTAGGAACAGTACTTTTTAAGATAGGGTTGTAGTTTTATTGTTCTTATGAACTTTTTTGCATTAGGATTTGGTGGGTTTAGAGACTGATGTTCATTAGTGATATCTTCATGGTGGGTGTGGACTTAAACTTTCCAGCCTGGAGTGTTGTGTGTATGGTTAGTCTGTTTTGATGATGTGGTGTCAGGTTTCTGTACCCAGTTTGTATACTGAGATGGAGGCATTCACTCAAGATGATGGCTACTTGAGTGCCTCTGGAGTGGATCCTGCTATCTAAGTTATGAGTAACTTTGAAGTTTAAGGGGTAGTATTGACTTTTTCTCATTTTATGTAATGTGTTGAGTGTAGCATCAAGTCAGTAGCTATGTTTTATTGTATTTTGTTGACGTGTTGTAAGCAATGTTATTTATTTATTTTCATGTTCTTTCTTCCTGGGATGACATTTGTCAGGTTTTTACTTTTTGTCTTTCTGCTTTTGGAGAGATTGTCAATATTTTTTTGGGGGGGAGGTCAGGACTTTCATTTTTGGGCTGTGATTTTTTTTTTTTTGCATTTTTAGGTTTCTGTACCAGTACCATTTTGTGTAACCTCGTGTGGTGATTAGGCAAATATTGATATTATTATTGAAATGTTATAATTCATTTATTACAGTATTATTTCTGTAGTTGATCTAAATGCATTGTTATGCAATACCTTTACTGCAGTTTTGGATCATTAGCCAGTCAGGTGTCTCGAATTTGCATAGCCATTGTATGATGACTGATTCCCACTTCACCCTTTGTGCAGTTATGTAATAAAGTAGGCTTTCTGTTCAAAGTAGGTTTAAATTAATGGAGAACATACCAGTAACAGGACTGCTGATAACTTTAAATAATCCTTATATAGTAAAATTGGAGATCGTTAACATTTTTCTAAAATACCAGTGATATCAAGAGTGTCATGTGAGATTGGGAAGGCACGAAATGTAATTCATTTCAGCTTTGCGCCTCACAGGATGAAAGAAATGATTTAAAGTTAAGTCAGAAATAGTGGTATTGCAGTGCTTCATGCAGTTTCTTCAGGTGATAAAATTGTTAATTTTTATGCATCATTTTGCTGTGTGACGCTGGCTAGTCTGAATGACATCACAAAATAGCATTTTCTTTCTTATTTTAGGGGACAGCAACTGTAACTTTTTGCACATCTGGTTGGTTTCCTGCAGTATCTCAGATCCATGCAACTGTACCAGCAACATTGCCTCAAGGACTGCCATTGTCAGTGTTCCAAGGCACAGTGTCATCTTATGGGGTCTCACATTTGTGCCAGTATTCTGCAACAGGAGGATCAAATTATCCTACGCAGTGGGCAGGAGTTAATCCCACAGCACATCCTACAGTTGATCTCCCTACTCAGCCATTAGCTGGACAATTCCAACCCAAACCTGGTTTGACGATGTTTTCTGCCTCCTCAGTGCCGAATGCAGCTACAGTAGTACCATCAGGACCTAAGTAAGAAGCATCAGCAGCAAAAAACAGTGGGTAGTTGTGCTGCTGCCAAAGAACACTGTGTCTAAAGTAACTGCTGGAGAATGATTACAGTAATAGCATTTTTTAATTAATAAATTGCTATGAATGTTTATTTTAGTATAAGGTTGTGATAATTGGTTTTGCTTTTGGTTTTATTTCGATAATTTTCATTCTCCGGCCTGTCATTCTTTTACTGGATCTGCTGGCTTCCTAAACTTGTTTGTAGTAGTACCACAAATATGATGTTTCCACTGAACGTTGATTGCCTTGCAAATGCTTTGTGGCCAATATCATTACTGTTTGACTATTGTATGCAGAACATCTAGGTGGAAAGACAAATGTTATATGGATGATATCAGACCTTTTGAAATTCATTGTATGTGTAAGCAATAACACATGCTAAGGTATATGCTGAATGCCCGATGTGTTGTGATTTGACCTCAAGAGGAAACTGTTTTACAACTTTGGCTTCTATTTTGTGTATTTCTTCAAATCACAACCCAGCATGTCTTATGAAGTAGCATTTTTTTAATACAGTCATTGGGGAGGGAAAGCAGTTGAATCCAACTGGTTGAACTTTGTGGCCAATGTCATTACTGTTTGACTATTGTATGCAGAACATCTAGGTGGAAGGACAAATGTTATGTGGATGATATCAGACCTTTTGAAATTCATTGTATGTGTAAACAATAACACATGCTAAGGTATATGCTGAATGCCCGATGTGTTGTGATTTGACCTCAAGAGGAAACTGTCTTACAACTTTGGATTCTATTTGTGTATTTCTTCAAATCACAACCAGCATGTCTTTTTGCAGATATGAAGTGGCATTTTTTTAATACAATCATTGGGGAGGGAAAGCAGTTGAATCCAGCTGGTTGAACCAAGTCTGTACATAAATGGCTATTATTGACTACATTCATGCCTCAGATCCTGTAGTCAGGTGTGTATATGTATTTGGAAAGTGGAAGACAGCTGCATAAGATTTTTCACTATGGATTTCTGAACTGCCCTGTGTTTGTTTGTGCATTAAAGTTAATTTTGTTTTTCAAGAACATGTGAGTTTTTTGTTTCTGGGAAATTTTTGTCTTGAGTAATTTCAAGATAAATTATTTCCAGCTCTTCATCTGTCTCCGCACATTGTTTTGCCACCTATTTTTTTTTCCAATGAAAGTGGAGGACAGTGGATGGGAGTATTTTTCCCCAAATAGCTGTCAGAAAAATAAGACAGCAGTGTAATTTGATAGCCTCTACATCATTTGGATAGCTGCAGCAGACTGGAGAAGTGGCATAACTGTCAAACATTTTTTAATAATGCTAGCACCCCAATAACCCACCTATCTCCATCTTTTTAAAAAGTTCCTAGGTACAGGGGATGGGTTAAGGGGGGACATTATCCCTCTCATAAACAAAATTAGTGGTATGTCTTTCTACCTATCTTATTTATATGTTTAAGTTAAAAATAAACAAACACCAGACTACTCGTGCAAACATGTTACTTAGTGATCTGAACCTGCACTTACGAAAGGTCCAGTATTTTTCATAATTGCTTTTTTCTTGTAAAGATCAGTTTAAAATGTCATTTTTTGTAGCCCATGGGATTTAGATGATTAGCAGTAAATATTTTATTCAGGATTTGAAGTATCACTGCTCATAATGGCAAGGTAACATTTTAGGGTATTGTGCATTTTGCAAACACTCCAGCATGAAATCCTTTACAGTTATAAAACTGGACTGTGAAATCTTTGTGTCTTGACCATTGCTTATAACCTGGCTTCATGATGGTTTATAAAGCAGTGTATTCTTATTAAAGGGGGGTAGACTGTGAATAGGAAAGACACGTTAAGCTTTTTAATATCTGTTAATCTTACAGATGTCCTTCATAAGGATCACTGCTACAGTAGCCTAAGGTATTTGGGTTGTATTCTGTACAGAGTACAACAGCTGTTCAGCTTCCAAAGCTTTCAGAGCAGCTTCTCTGCATCAGAACAATTACTTAACTTGCGCTGTGCTAGCTAAAGGTCAGGTTTGGGGACCAGGCCCTTCAGAGCTTTACTGCAGCCAAACAGAGCCCTCCTCTGACTGCTTTTGAGAATTGGCAGTGTGCTAACACTGTTCCACTGCTGGGCAGATAAGTCCCCTCAGGGGTAAAAAGCCTTCCGCTTTACTTTTTATGACAGAAAACATTTTTGATCTCAAAACATAATTTTAGCTAGGAGAAGGTGTTTTAATGACTGTCACATGACTTTTGTACACTTTTAAACAAGAGTGTTACTTCTTACTTTTGTGGTAAAAAGTTGTCACAACTTTTACCACAAAAAGAAAGTTTAATTTTACTTTTTGGGTCTGAGGTAAGTATTTAAAGTGCTTTTTTCTGTGTTTTAATGGGGAAACAGTTATGTTTTACTGGCTACTGCTTTCATGCTTTCTTGGAAGTCAGGCATCTGTTTTGGGCATAATCATAGAAAGATCTACCAGTTCCTTCATTTTGCTTTCTTTCAGTCACAAAAAAGAAAGACTGTTAAGGCACCTTTGCCACGACAGGCTGATAAAATGCTTCAGCCATAAGTGACTCTGCTGTGGCCAGAACTGGCTCCTCAGACCACTCATTTTCTTCCTTGCTTCCTGCTGGTGTAGTCCTTACATCATTGACTGGGAGGTTAGTCATATTCTGCTTGGCCAGAAAGTTATGCTCATCCTTGAGGAAGTTTTTGCTGGCAAAAGTGGGCCTGTTTCTTCAGAGTTTCCTGTCAAAAAGAAACAAAAATTTAGACATGTCTTCTCCTGTCTCAGCTCCCCTAGGCTGGAGTAATTTAATTAGCTTAGTTCAGGGTTTAGTGCAGGCTCTTGACCCATCTTGTATGGTTGTTTTCTGGTAAAAGAAAAATGGATTCTTCACTTTCTGCAAAGACTCAAGAGTTAGAACCTTAAAATGATTCTAAAACCAAAGGTTGTGTGTTGTAATTCTTACTCAGATTCTGAGGAGAGCTTGGCTTCTGCCAGTATATTTAAAGGATTTTCTTTCCATGAAACTGTTTATAAAATGAATTTGTTTTTGAAAAACAAGAGATGTTTCTCAGTCACTTATGAAGTATTATGATTTGTTGCAACTTGGAATTTCCAGAACCTACTCCTGTTCCTCTTGTTCCATCTACTTTGGTGAATGTTTTTGTCACAGCGTGCAATTTCCCTGACAGACAACCTGCTGCCCCTAAAAAGTAGATAGATGTTATAAAGTCCTAAAGGCTTTTAATTTTTTATGCACTTATCCCACATCTGACCCAGCGGCTATTGAATTAGTGAATCCAACTGCTGCTAAACATCCTTCTGACAAGGAAGGGGGGAAGGCTTTTGATAAAGTTTGGAAAAAATGTGTTCTGACAGACTTGTTTTCAGAATTCTCATTTGTCATCCTCAAATGTTGATGTTTGTGGTAGCCTCTTTTGAGAATATGAGAAATATTTTAGCATCTGTTGCCTCTTGTGAGGAGAAATCTGCTTTGTCCAACTTGGTGCCGTCTGTGTCTCAAGTTAACTACTCAGTGTTTGAAATGTGCTTAAGATTCTACTGATTCCACTGCCAGGGCTATTGTCACTGAAACTGTTATGAGAAGGTTTACCTGGCTTTGTTCTTAAAACCTTCCACAGGATGTAAAAAAATGAGATTTTGGTCCCTGTGCTGCAGAGGTCATTAAAAATGTGATGAAAGAAAGAGAAAGCTAATTCATGGATTCTCTGATTTTTCAGCACTCCCTCCTTAAGTTTGCCAAGAGATTCATTACTCTCTCTACTACTTTCTTTAAAAAGGAAAATAAACAGTCCAAGTAGGCTGCTGGAAAACAGCTGTTGAAAAAAACAATGGTAGTAAGGTTCCAAAAAGAAAGCAAAAAAAAAACAAAGGACAGTCTAATGAGTCTAATTTGCTATGCAAAGGATTTCCAACACCCTCCCACCCTGTCAGTCCTTTAATCCTTCCAGAAAGTATGAATCTCCATTTCTCTCTTTGGCAAAAGATGTTTTCAGACAGATGGGTTTTGAGAGTAATCCATCAAAGTTACAGGTGTTAGTGGGAGTATAACCCACACTTTTGGGGCGACTGTCATTCAGCATATGATTGCTCAGGGGGGTGATAGACACTATCCCTTCTCCTCTGTTAAGGGAAGGGTTTTTATTCCAGGATTTTGTGGTGCCAAAAAAAAAGATTCTTGAACAGTTTCTGGATCTTTCTTTTCTGAATCAGTTTGTGATGGTTCCTAAGTTCAAAATGCTGTTTCTTCACAAATTTTCCAGTGATATTGGATTTTAAAAATGTGTATAATCACATTCCTATAGTATTTCTGTGTCTGAATCACATTATCAGTTCTCTGCATTACCCTTTGGTCTATCTACTGTTCCAAGGGTGTTCACAAAGTGTCTAGCTCCTGTGATAGTCTACTGCAGACTGCAAGGTATTCACCTTTTTCCCAAATTTAGATGACTTGCTTATCTTTGCACCATCTTTTTCAAACTGTCAAGAATCTCTGAGTTGGGCAAGGAATCTCCTACACAGGCTTGAATTCTAAAAGAACTTACTAAAGTCTTGTCTGACTCCTCCTTACGTGATTATTTATGTGGGGTGTCTCCTGGTCACCTCCATTCAAAGAGCTTTTCTTCCAGAGGAAAAAAAATAGATCTGTATTTAAGTCTTATCTATTCCTGAGGTTTTCCACTCAAGACTATCAACTCAGCAAGGGCATTCCATAGGGTTCTGAGTCTCATGGCATCTATGATACTCATGATACCTCTTGCAAGACTCCACATGAGAAAAATCTAGTCATACCTGAAATCCCTTTGGCACCAGTATCAACATCCACAAACATTTCAAATTTCAGTTTTGTTATTTGTGAAAAAGGACAATTTGAGGTGGAAACTCAACATTTCTCAGAATCAGACCTCAGATTTTCTCTTCTTGTTCCAGCACAGTACAAGTCACAACAGACGCCTCAGACTTTCCTTGGGGAGCAGCATCTATGAGGATAAAAATGCAGGTTCTTTGGAATAAAAATAACAGACAAAAAAGCCTAAGCATAAAAGAGATGTCAGCTTGTGTAAATGTTCTCAATTCTCTCAACCATCTGTGGTCTCCTTGACCTCTTCAAGTATTTATAGACAATATCACAGTGACGTGATACATATAGTAGCAAGGGAAAACCAGAACTTACAGATTGTGTAGAGACCAGGCTTTTTAGGCTGGGGTGTAACATTTCAGCAAATCTTACCCTTTAGGCATCTTACAGAGCAAAGTTGTGAGGAAGTCCAGCTGACCAGGACCATGACAAATGCTCATTAATGGAAAATGAATAGGGTGGGAGGGGGTTCTAAGAATTAATCCAGCTGTGGGAAACACTTGAAATATATTTATTTGCCTCTACTCACAACAATCAGTTGGTAAAATTCTTCTCCAGGACTGTATACTTTTCCACTTTGCCAACTAATATTCAGGGTCATTCTGTAGATTTAAGACTCCCCAAAGATAATTAGGATTCCCTTTTGGCCCAGGCAACAGTGGTTCTCTCTCCTTTTGGAGATGGCCATTGGCAAATACCACAAGCTTCTTCATAGGCTGGATTTAATCAAAGATAAAGGTTGTTTGATACATCCCGACCCCAAACAATTGACTGCCTGGATGGTAGAATTTTAATACCTTTTAGGCACCATTTTGTTGAAGACATGAAGCAGGATTTAATGGAGGCAAGAAAGCCTGCTACTCGAAAATTATACATTAGCAAATGGAAAAGATTTTCTGGTTGGTGCCAACAAAAAGACCAGCACCCGCTGAAGACTTATATTTTTCTAGTTGTACAGTATTTGTGTGAGTTTCTTTCTAATGGCATGTCTTATATCGTCCATTTTAGCATGTCTGCCCATAGATCTCCCGCTTTCAATGCAATCTCGTGAACATGGTTTTGAAAGGGGTGTTGCAAAAGAAGCCACCTAGGAAACAGGTGGCTCTTCCTTAGGTTCTTAATTTTGTGTTAAGTCTAGTACTTGCTCCATTTGAACCAGCTGATCAAGCTGACTTTGAGGTTCATAACATGGAAACTGTTCTGCTCTACAAGAAGAGTATCTGAGTTGCAGTCTCTCATGATAAGTCAACCTTATCACATTTTCTGCAAATATAGGGTTTCCTTCAGAATTAAACCTTCATTATGTTTAAAGTGTTATCCAGGTTTACCGTAAGCCAAGCTATCTGTCTCCCTGTATTCTTTCTAGAACCTACAGATGAGGGAGAGAGGATTCTCCATACCTTGGATGTCCACAGACAACTTGGTTACTGTCTTGACAGAACAAAATCTTGCAGATCTTCATATCACTTGTTCATTTCTAGTGAAGGTAAGAAAAAAGAAGATGTCAAGGCAGACTATTTCAAATTGTTTGGCTCATCCTGTTACTTTTTGTTATACCCACCACAACAGAACAATTACAGGCAGGGAAAAGACTCACTCTGCCAGAGCTTAGGCTTCATCTGTGCCTTTTGGAAAAGTGTTGGGTGCTAGAGGTATTCTAGAAGCAGCAAATTGATCCTCTTTGGGCACTCACAAAACACTATTAATGTGATTCCTCCACCAGGTTTAGGATAGGCTGTTTCATGCCATTACTTTTTTGTTATACCCACCACAATAAAACAATTCCAGGCAGGAAAAGGCTCACTTTACCAGAGTCTAGGCTTCGTTTCTGGCATTTGGAAAGTGTTGAGTGCTAGAAGTATTCTAGAAGCAGCAAATCTATCCTCTGTGCACACTTTTACAAAGCACTATAAATATGATTTGTTCTCCAGGTTTAGGACAGACTTTGCTAGGACCATTCTCCAAGGGCTCTTGGTCCCTTGTCCTTCAACCTTTCAGTAATCTACCCATATAGCTTAGGTTACTGCAGCAGTGATCCTTATGAAGAACATAGTACAGTTGTGTAAATAAACTTATCATAACAGTGGATGTTCAAACGATCTCTGCTGCAGTAGCCAGTCCTTCTCTCCATCCCCCTTATTTTTTGTATGTTATTTTTTGCCGGGTTGTGGATTTTTTTACTGCTATATTCCTAGCATTGTCCTTTCAGGGATTTAGCCTTCCTCTCTCTGTTAACATGAAAGCTTTGAAGGGCTTTGCACTCAATCTTGACCTTTATCCAGCTCAGTTTGAACTAACTCTATGGGTGTGTAAAGGTACTCTGAAAAGTTGGAAAGCTGGCTGGCTTGCTGTATCCTGTACAGGACACAACCCATATAGTAACAATCTGCTGCAACAGTGATCATTCTAATATCTACTGCTATGCTAAATTTATTTACACAACTGTACTTTGATAATATTTGACTGAAAATTATCATATGTTTATATATTTTTTATTTAGTTTTTGTTGCAGCTTATCAGTATTCCTTAGTCACAGGTAAAAATGAAAGTGCAATCTGTGGGATACTAATAAATCTAAATGATCTACTTAAACATTTTTCCCATCTAACCCCTATTCATTCCTTTCCGCTAAGTTGTTGGCTGTAATAATCAGAAAAGGGCACCGCCAGTTACTAGATGTTTTATATTTAATGCATTCCAAGGGAGCCTGCTGTTGTGCAGATTGTTTTCTATTTATGGAATTGTGGGGGAGGGGTATACTTTCAAACAGAACTGTATGTTTTATTTTCTGGTAATGGTAATCTAAAACTGGTTGATAAGAATGATTATCTTAATGTTTCCATGGTTATCTTCCATAGTATCATCTACCAGACTTTAAATGCATCTTCCATTCTGGGAATACAGTGCATTTTCCGTATTTCCTTTTTGTATTTCATTCTGTTTCACTGTATTGGCTTCATATAACCATCAATTTCAATGCAATATTCCACACCTCAGTTTTGGGCAGACGCGGTGGTGCAGCGGTTAGTGTTGCCACCTCACAGCAAGAGGATCTCTGATTCAATTCTCGGCTGGGGTGCCTTCTGTGTGGAATCTGCATGTCCTCCCTGTGGTCGCATGGGTTTCCTCTGGATGCTCCGGTTTCCTCCCACAATCCCAAAGACATGCTGTAGGTGGATTGAACACTCTAAATTGGTCCTAGGCGTGCATGCGTGTGTGTGCCTTCTGTAGAAGGTTGGGCGCCAAGCTGGCAACTCAACACTGTAAAACTCCACTGCCAGTCATGAGCAGACAGGTGATCTGCTGTGGCGACCCCTAACCGGGAAAAGCCGAAAGAAGAAGATTCCACTCCTCAGTTTTGGTTCCCTTTAATTAGCAGGCCTTTAGACATGCACAGAGAATATGATCTGTTAATAAGATTTGAATAGCAGGCCTTTAGACTCGCACAGAGAATTGGATTTGTTAATAAGATAGTTAGGTATCGAACCACTTCACTTACTGGAGTAAGTTTGTAAAAAAAAAAAAAAATGGTATTTCGATGAAAAACTAAACACTGCATTTGTTTATATATGCACACACACACACACACACACACACACACACACACACACACACACACACACACACACACACACACACACACACAGGTTTACTATCAAAATGTGGAATGGCACTTGCATGAAATTGGGATGGTCTAATGCATCTTTTCCAATTTCCGTAATCCTGTTCTGAAAACTGTTCAAATGCACATAAGTGAATGGTAGTGTACATTTGCTAATGTGCATTCAGTGTTCTGATAACAGATCGCACTGTAGTGGGGATCGGGAAGTTTACCCTTTTCCTCACTGTAGTGTGATGGAGATGAAATATATAATATGCAGGGGATGTGGGTGGTGCAGGGGGGCTTGTCCCCCTGCAGAAACTTTACCAGTAAGACGGACTTTCGACATTGAAACTTCTGGTGTTCGAATGTCGATTTCATGGTTGCCATTTCTGATATTTTGGTAATTTTTGTATTACCAGATTTGGCAAACTAATTTGATCAAAAGGTGGAAAATCGTTTTGATTTTCCACATTTTGATAGTAAACATATGAGTTTGTCATTATTGGCTGTATTATCAACCGATGTATAAATAGTGGAAAAAATGCATAAAATACACATACACCACTGCTAATGGACACTGTGTAACACAATGGATTTGCAGGTGTTCTAGCTTTCATTTTATGATAAATAACTTACATACATACTACACAACCTAAAATGCTAATTTAGGGCACGCGCACAAACATACACCTAATCACAAATAAACACACCACGCATACAACAGTAATTACTTTGTGGGGTATTTTGCCCCCCCCCCCCCGTACTTATATATTCATACTCCAAAATTACATGATTGGCACCAGTGTGACTCCTTCACAAAAGTTTTATAGTTGTAGCTGACAAAACACAAGTAAGCTTATACCATCACTCACTAATCTTTGCATTCAACAATTGCACACAGCAGTGCTGTTTTTTTTTTTTTTTGGCAAGCTGTGTAATTGACAAATGGCATGATAAATATACACACACACACACACACACACACACACACGTGTGTGTATAGGAATATATATATATATATATATATATATATATATATATATACATATATATATATATACACACATACTACACACACACACACACACACACACACACACAAAAAAAACTGTTATCTAATATAATTAACCATGGGATCACAACAGCTTGCAAAAAGAAAAAATTCTCTTGAGCTGTAGCAGTTTTGGGGTTCCATGCTGAGTTACAGAGCGGTTTTTCTTTTCAGTAGTATTCAACAAATTTTGATCAGTCACTTCTGCTTCAGGAGTCATTTCAACCAACTGACCATATATTCTGTACATTCGGGCATTCATACTATGCGTATGTTATAACTGGTCATTTTCTTTTCAAAATACTGTGTGTATCTGCTTTACATCTTGGTTTGAGATGTTGTTTAAGCCAGGAATCTGCTGAGTAAGGTTTCTCATATTTCTCCTGTACAGTATATAAAACATGGAGTATGCATTGGAGGAACTGATGCACCCTTTCTATCATGAAGTTATTGTCATCTTACTGCATGTATTGATATTGGCATTTTGCTATAGAATTCCAGTTGCTTGCTTGCCTGCAGAATTTTGCAGTGCCTTGTGATATTTCATCTTTTCTGATTTTGCTGGAAAGGTTACTTGCTTTTGACTTCTGAAGTTTGAAGATAGTGTACAGCATTGCTGCTGCTGTTAGAGGTTACAGCAGCAGCTTTCTTTTTTTATACAGTAGCAGAATATATTTAAATTGTGAAGACCAGCAGAAACAGCGTTTGTCTTTTGAATCCATTATTTAAAATTGTACAACACATTTTATAACTGACACTTAAGATGCTGAGCTGGTTAAGTTTGTAGACCACAATAGATGGGTAATGTACATTTTTACTGCAAAATATAAGGCACTTCTTCCAGTTCTAAAATGTTACATTTTAAAAACTCAAAGCACTTTCTCCCTGTTTTCTTGCAGTATTTGAAAATTGCAGTACACCTTGTTGAAGTAAGTGCAAAAACAATTTTAATGAAATGAAACCAGCATGTTGTGACGTCGAATATTGTGAATAATTATAACTGGGTTGCTTTTTGAGTGACCACATGCAAAATGTTTGCAGGCTTGACAGTGAACTTTCGTAGAGAACAGTTTGGGATTCCCTTGCTTAGTGCCCAGTAGACTGAGCCATGAATTATCTTCTGTTGGGGAGGAGGTGCTTGATTTTTCTAAGTTCTGGCAATGACCTAACCTGGCATTATACAGTTGGTGATTGTGATAGTTCAACTGGAATGCACATACACAATATATATTTTTAATCAGCTGTGAACCTGTACATTGCAGGCTTCTTTAACTAAGATTTTTTTCTATTTGATTTTGTTATGAGCATGACTGTAAAGCAGGTTACAGCAAACGATATCATTTTATCTGACAGTTTTAGTTGTAGTCTGTGTATACTTAATATTTTGCTAGCATATATAATTGTATGTAGCTATATATGTAGTATGCTACCACATTTAACATTTTAAGGTAGTCTCCTTGTTTTATTTTCATTTTCTGTTTTCTACCTCATGTGCTTCCTTAATTTTCTTTGAATGAGTTGCACTGATATAGTTTTTTGCCTTTCTTCAAAGCTGTTAGTCATAGGACCTCCCCCACCTTCAGCACAAGCACTTTCCCCCCTGATATTACATCATATTACTGCCTTCCATAACTGAGTGTGTATGTGTACATGTTATTAACACAGGTTCTTAATTTGAGAGTAGACAGTTCATTACTTTGTAATCTCCAGCTTCTGCATTTGGGAAGAGTGTACCTCCCTTTTAGCCCACTCTGGAGCATCTATGCCATCGGACGTAAGGGAGTAGTCCCAGCACCAGAATCCCCACTTCTTTCTAGCAGCCCATGCTATCATTCATCATCTTAATGTGCCTTGCTGGTAAGTTCCCCAGTATACTGCCCAAGAAGCACTGGCCTTCCTTACAGGAATTGTCTCTTCTGCCTGGGTCCAGAGTATGACATTGGTAAATGCTGCATTTACTAATAAGAGTTCAGTCCACCTTCTCTTGGGTATCAGGAGAAACCAAGGCCTACCTTAATAGGTGCTGCCTTGTTGGCAGGTGTTGGTCAGTCCTCAGTTTAGCTGGCCAGCAGAAGCCTTCTTCCTTTATTTCCTTGCGGTTAAATTGTAGGAGATTAAAGGTCTTTTTCTCTGAGAAGAACAGGGGTAATGAATCATATTTTACCAACTGTCCAGATGATCCTTTCTTTGATGAACGCTTGCATTTAATGAGGTCAGCCATTGAGTGACTTGCCATTCAGAAGATGATTAGTTTTTGTGTGCAGGATGAGGAGGAGCCTAAGATAATCCTTATATTGGAACAAGTCCTTAAGTATACTTTTTCAACTGCCTGAAAGTACCAATACACTGGCCTTCTTCAATTTTTTTTATGTGGGCAACTAGGAAAATTCATTGTTATATTCAAACACGCTAAGACTAAATTTTATGTGATTCAGAACCCCCAACATCTTTGTTTCTTTGACCATGCATGTTTTCAGTTACTTATGTCTCTTTCTCATTTTCAGTTGGTAGATCAGTCTTTGGCTGAGTCCCATGTTAGGTAAGCTATGGAAGAATTTTTCTGTAGTTTCTGCAGTTGACTTTCCAGTGGTTGCCCATTGCTCCTTTGATGCCACTGATGCTTTGTTGACTGTAGTTTACAGGTACGTCTCCACTGGGCATCCTGGTTGCAACTGATAACCGTTCATGAGGCAAGCCACTAGACTATCCAAGATGCTGTACTTGGGAGGAGAGGAAATAATTTAGAATGTTCTAAAGAGAGGCAAATTGTTGATAAACATGGAGGACAGGTACAACACTTTTCCTGCCATATCTTGCTGTGATAGGCCAGTTTGATTTCCAAAATGAAGAGTCATTTGTATAGGTAGAGGCATCACACCAAGCATCAGACAGCACTATCTCCCCAAGTGTAGCCTGTGAAGTTACCTATGAGGTCAGCTACCTAGATAATTTACATCAGTCCTAATTACCAGACAGATCTGCCTAGGAAAGGCCAATTCTCATTTCCCCCCAAGCCTGGGGAACTATCAGACAGGACAGGTAGGTTCTCTATGACCTCAGAAAAGGCTGTATCCTAGAGCTTATATTTCCTTTTCTGGCAGTGCCTCGTTGAAAACCAGATAGTTTCAGAGGAGTTGCTGGCCCATCCCCAGTCTTTCCATTTCAAAGGAGCTCTACAAATGCTGTCCATAGGGAGTCTTTGAAATGGGTTTTACTCTAAACATTTCCTCATACTGGAGAGGTTTGACAGAGTTGATCAATCCTGGACCATAGCAGCTTCAACTAATATACTCTATAAGTTAGTACTAGCAGGGTTATCCTCTGTTCACTGATGTTATTGCTTTAAATTTTAGATGGCTAACCTCATCTTAATTTCTTTAGTAATCTCTTGGTTAACCGAAATAACTGGAAAAGTGGATATAGCAATATGATACAGATTAATTACTTTGGTGGATATATGACTCATATTCCAGTGTGGCCTCTTAGAATTTCTAAAAGGTTTCAGAAGTTTACAAAGTATGTTTCCAGCCTTGTGGGAAAAGTTCTATTTAATTTACATTTCTGTATATTTTTTGTAGATTTAGGCCATTTTATACAAGATTAATTTATGTTGATGATACCTATGTGATGTGTAAAACATTGGTCTGCATCAAATCTATTCTCATTATCCAAAAGTGGAGTCTTATTTTACTTGCACATGTTACACAGAATGGGTACTCACATTTGGAATTTGTTTGTTTTAACTGAAGGATGATTGTACTGTATTTGCAAATTTATATTTAATAAAAAGTGGTTGTTTAAAAAATTCTGGAATGTTTCATTCTGTGTGTTGGTAGATCTCTGTGTAGTAACGCTATAGGTTTCTTCACTGTTTTTTTTGAGTGTTCAGTTATCAGTGCAAGTTGCTGACCTTTGGCATTTTCTAATCATCAACTGTTTACCATAATGCTGATATTGGTGGGCAAAGCTGCTGCAGCAAAAGGGCTTCTTGGTATTCTATTCCTGAATGCTTGGTTGATTGTGGCTTCCACCCTGGATTCACCATAAAAGGCAATGTTGTGGACCTTCCCTTAGTTGCATTTTTTAGGAGAAGTTATAAAAATAACAGAAATTATTTCAGAATCTGTTGAAATGGATTTTTTAGCAGTTCTGGATACATTTCATTGTCTTAGTTTATTCTTCCAAAGAGAGCCCAGAACATCTGTTGTATGACCTTGTGGATGACGACAAATAATTACTTCACTGTATGGTTACTCTCCTTTTGGTGCTGACTGGAATTACAGTGGTTACTGTCACATTGTATCATCTCAGTAAGAGGCTACTGATGTGGACATAGTAATGATGTTTATAGAGTCATCATTCCCTTTTATATCTTTTACTCATTACTGATCTATGACAATGCTTCCTGTACTGTAGGTATGTTCCACAAACGTAGAGGTGCATGTTCTGCTCATTCTACCAGTTCTGACCCAGTTGGCAATGATGAATGTATCACTTTCTAGGTGGGGCACTTATTTTGAGGAAGTCTTCATCCAGAGGACGTGAAACTGCTTCAAGAAGCAATTACATATTAGTCTTCTATAGTGGAGGACTGCACTTCTAGCTGCAGTCCCTGAGAGACCATATGAGAATCTGCTTCTTCTAAAGCTGTACAGGTATGTAGTACTTGAAAAAAGCACAGACGGATACACACCCTTTCCAGGTAGTGTGCCACTGATTAAGCTGTTTTTCTGGTACCTACTAGTCCATATCAGAGGAAAATTGTACATCAGTTCAGGCAGCCTGAGTAATAGCTCAAGCCTTATAGGGGAGCAGCAGCCTCTTGAAAAAAAAAATACATTCAGACTATCTTAAGGTCATGGTACTATTTGGAGATTTATTTTTAGAAGAAGAAAGGAGAGAAGTGTCCCCCGTAGAAGGTCTACCACATAGCTGGAAAAGGGTGGTATAATGCCTGCCTCAGGGTTATCCTTTTTTCAGGTAGTCCCCCAGGAAAAAAGACTAAAGCTTCTCCTGTATCCCTTGCTAGGGACAGGAAAGACTTATTGAGATTTGCTAGGGAATTAATTTCTGTTTTTAATTCCACTAATTCCTTTTCCGACAAAAATAATTCCCTTCTTTCTGATCCTGATTCTCAGTCGAAAGAGCAGGGACTAGTGGGAGAATGGTTTTCTTTTTTTTTTTCAGAAACTGAATATTTTGATTCTGAGGAAAGTGTTGCTTCAGAATTCCCTTACAGAAGACATATTTTCTGAAATTTTAAAATGAAATATGTACTTCAATGGGAATAAAATGAAATTCTTATTTCTCCACAAAAGTATCATAGTTGGAAAGTCCACAACCAGCAGCTGTCTGTCTTGTTTTATCTGCTCTAGAGAACATTTGGGACAACTTGCACTTTATCTGACAATCAACCTCCTGCTTCTCAAAAATCAGGTACTCTGTGTACAAACTTCTGTTTCTAACCCTAAATCAGATCCTGCAATGATTTCCTTACCTAGAAGTAACATGATGCCATTGAGATCCATCATGTTCAAATTAACATCAACAAAGTCTCTTAAATAATAACCAACTGTTTTTTGATGATGTGAGAGCACAAAAACTTAGCACAACAAGTTAGACAACAGCCCTGTCTACTTTCTGTTGACTAACATAGGGAGTCTCTACCAAGAAACAACCAGAAATATTGTAGAGGTACTAGAGACATTTCAGAAATTTTATGAAAATTTATGTAAAGCAGAGAAATGTGGAAATCAAGAAAAAGCACAAATGGAAATATTTTGGAAAAATTAAATATGCTAAGGTTAGATATATATATAAGGCTCAAAAAATAGTTAAGATGGGATTTCCGAGATGGCTGCACATTGAGTAACAGCTTGTTTCTAGCTCTCCTGGTGTGAAAACAGAAACTCAGCAGAGAGGGCCAGTAGACCTTTGTTTTTGGTTAAATTTCTTTAAGTGGCTAGTAAGTGCACTGCCTGGATCACAAGAATAAAGAAATACAGAAGACCTGGAAAAATCAGCTACAAAAAGTGAGGAAGAAACACTGACTGGGGAAAGTTCTGCAGCTGTTCAACAAAAGGCAATACAACCTTCAGACACATCTTCCACTAATCTACAGAAGGATACAAGACAACTGCATACAGACCTGGTTATAATAAATAAAGCACTGATGGAGTATATCAACACAAATAAAAGGTTGGAAAAAATGGAAGAAGCTTTAAACCAATATTCAGATAAGATGATAAAGCTGCAAAAACAGAGGTTGAAATGCAGAAAAGGCTGGCTGAATATGAGACTGCTCCAGAAGAAATGTTTCAAAAATAATCGAATTAGAGGACAGAGTGCATAGGGAAAACCTGAGATTTTCAGCTATACCAGAGAAGCTGGAAGGAGCAGATTGCATTAATTTTATGAAACCACAAGTAATTAACTGGACTGATATTCTACAGCAGGAGTTGTTAGGTGAAAGGGCACATGTATGCTCCAAACCTAGCTATAAAAAAACAACCTTCACCTTTAATAGTAAAGATGCAATCCTAGAAGCAGGAGTTGATTTTGACAAAACTGTAGCAGAACAACAAAATACTAAAAGTGGGAGACAGCAGAGTGTTTGTGGAGAATGATTATTCATTGTACACCACGCAGAAGAGAAGTAAATTTGTTCCACTGTTCAGAGAATTTCGAGACGCAGGTTTGAGATTCAAACTGCTGTATCCAGCTGTCTTTAGGGTATTCTTCCCTGGAGGGCAAAATCATTTTTTTGATAACGTGCATGCTAAGGAGGAAATACAAGTTTGTCCAACAAAAAGTGAGCTGTGAAACGGGAGGAGATTCTGCTTCTTGTTCCTCTGGTAATAAAGACTACAGAGAGACTATACCTGTGAAAACTTTTCCAGTATTTCAAAGGAAAATGTTGGAGAGAAGGAAGGGGAGCACAAGAGATGACTATAAGAATTGAGAGTATGTTGGAAATAAAGCAGAGACATGGTTCAGGTGATGAAGAACAGTAATAAAACCAGTAACTTAATGGGGGATTACAGTGCACTAATTATATTTGTGAAATGTGACAGAACAAGAAATTCTGGAAATATTGGACTTTTTCAAAATTTGTTGGATTTGTGAGGGACTTTAAAGCATATGCTATGCCCTACTTTGTCATTAATGTTCAGAAAATGTATTTGGAGAGGGGGAGAAAGCTAAGTAAAGAAAACTCTCTTCTTAATAGTACTGTGTTTGTGATGCATGGTTTTTTTTTTGCATGCTATTTCTAAGTATAATAGGGATTGTAAACAGGTGGTGGCTTTCTTTTTCTCCCCTCTTCTTCTTGTACAGTTTTGAGAAATATAGGCAATACAATGAAAAAGGAGCCTGGTTAAAAAGGTATGACTAAGTTGAAATTAATGTGCTTTTTTCATTCTTGAATGGGGAAATGACTGGGCTAAGGACTTTAGATTGATTAGTTTTAAGAGAGAGCAAGTAAATGAAAAAGAATATTGAATATTATGAGGCTTTTTTCTAGCAAATGCATGTATCTTAAGCAGCAGTTCTGCAGCTTGTCTTCCTGTCTCCATGGAGACAGTCTGAAAGAGAAACTGGAGACAAGTCTGGTGGAAGGGGATTGGCTGAGGGAAAAGCAAAACAAGAACAGAGAAATTGGCTATGACGTAATGTTCTCAGAAAACAATCGGGTGTTTTCCCAGTTGTGAGAACTTTAAAGATAATACAAAACCAATTAGACTTGAAGTAAAGTTTTCTCAGGATTTTTTTTTTTTGAAAAGCATTGGGGATACTAATATAAACAGGTGCTTTTGTTTTTTTCCTTCCTTCTCTCTTTTTCTTTGTTCAGTTTTAAGAAATGTAGGTACAGCAATGAAAAAGGGGGGAGGGAAGGGTCTGGTTAGGAGAGTACAACAAAAGAAAAATCAATGTGCTTTTTCCCATGCGTGCACAGGGAAATGACTGGGTAATCCAGTAACAAGTTTATTACAAAGCTTGTGAATGAAAAACAATACTGAATATTATAAGGCATTTTTCTGGTAAACAAGGCACCCTTAGCAGTTTTGTGTCTCATTTGCATGTCACTAGAAGGCAATTTGATAGAGAAATGGCTTGGAGAAAGTGTTTTCTGAAAGCATTCAAGTGTTTTCTCAGCTGGGAGAGCTATAAAGATAGACAAAAATCAAATAGCACATACTAATAGCACAGGCTGTACCATGCGTCTTAGCATGACTACTTTTCTTTTTTGTTAACTCTAGCTGTCTGTGTGGCTATCAACTTAAAATTGTTCTTATTAGGAAGCAAAAACTTCAGTATTTGAAGAGCTACATAGTTTTATATGTTAAGTTAATATTTTTGGGGGGTTGGTTGTTCTGTTTGAGGGCTTTCAAAAAAAACAAAAAGTTATGTAAGATGTGGCATAGGCGCAAATGGATATGACAAGAAACAGTAAAACAGTATAAAAGACCAACCTGCCAAACAGTGTATGCATGCAACGTAAAAGTTGGAACTAGACTTTTAACAAAAAAGCAGTTGTATATAAAAGGTGGTAATAACTACACAAGAAAATTATGTTTTCTATAATGTCTTCAATCTAAATGGTCTTACAGATAAATATAAAAAAGAAAGAGTAGTGAGCTATATTAAAAAATGTAGAGTGCAAATAGCGATGCTACAGGAGACGCACATGGAAAGGACTGAACATGAGAATTTGATAAAGAAAGCTTTTCAGTGTGGTTATTTTGTGCAACTGGCTAGGGGGGAGGAGGATTACACTGGCGTAAATTTACATTCCACCTAAAACTGCTACAATAGAGCTTAAGAAAATTCTGAGAGAAATCCGCTTTCAGCAAGTTTTATTACTATAGGTGGAGACTGGAATTTGGTTTGCAACAGTGAAGGTGTGTCTGGGGGGCCTAGAAGTGAAAATAAAGGACGGTAGCTTTTTGAAGCAATTTATGAAAATGTTTGGCATGGAAGATGTGAATTCAGTACTAGGAGTTTGGAGTGAATTTACATATCATTCACCAAGATACAAAAACTGGGCTAGACTAGATAGATTGCACCTCTCACAGGAATGTATGCATTCAATTGAAGGTCTTGAAATGCACCCAATATCTATTTCAGATCATGCACCAATAATTAAAATAAAAACTCAAGGTAATGAAATAAAAACAAGACACAGGTGCTTTCCCACCTATCGGTTGAAAAGGGAGGAGTTTAAAGAATGGGTTTTGGAATTCAGGCGCTATTAGAGAAGATAAAAAATGTCTTCTGAAAATGTAACTAAGGAGTAGGATAAAATTAAAGTGGCGTTTAAATATAGGGTGGAAATAAGAGATATATGGTTAAGTGTAACCAGAATTATTTAGAGGGATTGACAAATATTAAAGTACTGCAAAATACGGGGAACAAGCAAAGGTACAACTGCAGAATACTAAACAGAAAATAAGAGATTAACTCGATAATATGCATGAGTTTAGAATGACTGGTGTTAAGCAACTGGTTTTGATAATTCTAGAGCATAACACGTTTTAGCACAATGACTCAGGCAACAGAAAGTGGAAAGGGCTGTCATCAAGCTTAGGGAGCCTATAACCAGGAAGCTAAGAAATCCTGTAGAAGTATTAGAAATATTTTGGAAATTTTTTGAAAGTTTGTATAAAGCAGAGACATATGGAAATCAAGAAGATGTACAATTGGAAATGTTTGTGGAAGAATTAAATATGCCAAGGTTAGAGGTAGATCAGGCTCAACTGCTAACAGTTAAGATAGGAAGAGATTAGATAAAAATGGCTGTGTATAACCATTCTATAGGAAAGTCCCCAGGAACAGATGGTGTTCCTGTGGAAGTTCGGAGGGAAAAACTGATAAAGATCTGGAAAGTTTTGTTTAACAGTAGTCTAAGAGGAAGATAAGTACCAGCATCTCGGAAGAAGGTGGTGGTAACGGTAATACATAAAGAGGATAAAGATCCATCGGATCCAGCTTCATATAGGCCCATTTCAATACTAAGCCATGACTATAAAGTTTGTCTATAATGGCTAACAAAGTAGCAAAAGTAATACCAAAACTGATAGATATGGATCAGTGTGGTTTGTGGAGGGGAGGCAAACATTTGACTATTAACAACACTGATTCAGAGGGAAGCAGAATGTAAGAAAGTACTACTTTTATTGGTGGGTCTTGATGCAGGGAAAGCATTTGACAAAGTAGACTGGGACTTCATAAGCAGGCCAATGGAAGCATTTGCTTTCCCTAATGCAATTATAAGGTTGATTAGGAGTATATATGAGGGATCGGATGAGAAAATTAAAGTGGATGGGGGTCCTCTCTGATAACGTCTGCATGATTAGAGGAAACAGGCAGGGTTGTCCTCTTTCCCTTTTGTTTGCATTATATTTAGAACCATTGACAAAAAAAATAAGGGACTCAGAAATTCAAGGATATAATTAGTGTGGTAGTCAGGAAAAGCTGGCTCTATTTGCAGATGATATTTTATACCTGACAAATCCAGAAAGGGACATTACAGCATTGTAAAATTTTTAAGACCAGTTCAGATCTTCTTGGGATGCAAAATTAATGAAGATCAACCAAAAGCAATAGCTGTAAATTATGTGCCCACACATGAATTGGTCCAACAATACCCATATTTATGGGGACATGATAAAATTATATATTTAGAAGTATGGAAGTATGGATTAGAAATGAATGTTGTGGCAGCTAAGGATATGTGGGGAAGAGGCTAAATAGAAGATAATACAAAAATTGAAAAAGTGTTATATGGATACTAAGATACAAGCAATTAAAATGTTTTTAGTTCCTTTAGTCTTATTCACAGGTCAGGCAATATTTTTATCAACCAGAGGAGATGATGTGGATAGCAATTAAAAAAGAGTTGAAGGATTTTACCTGGGAAGGGAAAGACAGTAAGGGTCAAGTGGGATAAGATGATTCTTCCAATAGAACAGGGCAGACTAGGATTACCCAATTTGAGGGGGTATTTTAGAGTAACACAGTTAACGTACTTATACATAGTACAAACAGAAAGCTATAATTCTAAGTGGAAAGAAATGATACACGGAGGAAGCTCAAGAAATAAGGAGAGTTTGGGATTTTGGATGCAGACTCTTTAGAACAACAAAAATAATGGAGTATTATATTCATAAAGTAGCAGAGAGTATTCCAAAAACTAAACCAGCACAAGAATGGAGAAAAAGTTTCTGCCGATGCGGATGACTGTGGTTAGGGATACAGATAATAGGCAAGAGGGGGTTGGAATTTATTGGAAAAAACTGACAAAGGACCCAATGTATTTGCAGCAAATAACTAGAAAGGAAAAGCTAATAGAATTTATTTGGACTGCAGGTTTGAGACTGCCATCCCTATCAAGGCTTAATATTGGAGTCTAGGCAAAGAGAAAGAAATAGGGGGGTCCTAAATGAAAGACCACCACTAGTAGAGTTTTTAATAGAATCTAGAACAGAAGCTACTGTTAAAAAAGGAATAATTAGTAAAGCATATAAAATGTTGCATGATAATTGAAAGAATCAATCAGAGGAGCTTAGGATTGGGAAGAGAGATTGGATAAGCAATTCACAATGAGACAATGGGGGGATATATGTATAGCTCCCAAATATGTAACAAAGTATAGAAGATTAGGATCTTTGCCTAGCAGTGTTTACATATATATTGTTATACCCAAGTAGATCCCAAAGTATATTTCCTCAAGTGGATAGCAAATGTTGGAGATGTGATGGGCAAGAAAGAGGTGCCTGGGAACACATTTTTTGGGAGTGTAATGACCTAGCAGACTTTAGGAATTCCCTACAGACTGCTCTGTCAGAGCTGCTGGGTGAGTGGATTGGATTGACTGGGGAGATGATTTTTTTTTAGCTCTGATACAGAATCGGAATTTTCTAGACATAGCGAAGCCTTGCTGAGTCTAATTATGGTGGCTGCCAAAAAACAATTACTAGAAAATGGAAATCAAAGTCTAGACCAACTTAACTAGAAAGTAGTAAATATAGTAACAGAGATAAAACAACTGGAATTGAGATCTTTAGAAAAGGGAAGGAGCAAACCACATAGGAAAAAATGGGAACTGTGGGAACAATATATGCAGAGAAGGAACGAGGTTTAAGAGCTAGGATTTGAATGAGCCATATAATGCTTAACTGACAATGACTGAATAGATTGTAAATGATGTATATTGTTTGCAACTACAGTTGTTTCAGTGGTTTGTTTGCAATTAAAGTGGTGTCATTTTGTTTTTGATTTATATAAATGTAAGAATGCCTATGTCATAATTTAATAAAGATGTGTATTAAAAAAACTGTTAAGATAGGAGGAAATGAGATAAAAGCACTGATGTATAACCAATTTGCAGGAAAGTGTCCATGAATAGGTGGTATTCTGATGGAAGTTTGGATGCTAGGAGGGAAGAAAGTGATAAAGATCTGAAAGTTTTTTTAACAGTATTTTAAAATGAGGGGAAACACCAACATTCTGGAAAAAAGCTGTGGTGGCTATACTATCCAAAGACAATAACAACCCATCAGATAGCTTCAGTTTTAAACCATAATTATAAAGTGTTTTATAATAATGGCTAAAAGAATGCCAGAGTTGTAGCCTAAATTGATAGATATGGATCAGTGCAGTTTTGTGGACAGGATGCAAACATTTGACAACATTGAAAGAACAGTGATGATCCCAGAGGAATGTAGAATTTAAGAAAATACCACTGTTGTTGGTGTGTCGTGGTACAGAGACAGCATTTGACAATGTAAGCTGGGAATTTGAGTGGGACAATGGAAGCCTTTGCATTCCCTGATACAAAAAACGGTTAATTAGGAGACTGTATGGAGGGGCTGGAGGCAAAAATGAAAGTAGAATGGTTCCTCTCTCATATGTTGCCTGAACAGAGGAACCGGGCAGGGTTGTCATCTTCAAATTTTTTTATGCATTATATTTACAGTCATTGGAAAAAAAAAATAAACATAGAAATTCAAGGATACTACTGGTATGATCAGAAAAAATGGTTTTATTTTCAAATGATATTTTGTACCTGATAAAACCAGAAAAGGACATCTCTGTGTTGTGGAATATCCTGAAATTGTTTCAAGTTTTTTCAGGGTATAAAATTAATGACAATGAACAAAGGCTGCAGCTGTAAACTGTACCCACAAATGATTTTTTTTCAGAAGTACCCATATTTATAGGGACATGATAAAACAAAGTATTTAGGAGTATGGGTTAAAAAGGATTCTGGTATGGCAGCTAAAGATGTCAATGAAGAGTCTAAACAAAAAATAATAGAAAAACGGAGAAACTGGAGGCTCTTATCTATAGATATGGATAGCAAGATAAAAGCAGTAAATATTTTAGTCCCTTTAGTTTTATACACAGGTCAAACATATTTTTATTAACTAGAGAAGAAGTTGTGCATAGTAATTAATAAAGGGATGAAGGATTTTATCTGGGAAGGGAAGAGGCCGAGAGTAAAGTGGGATATGTTGATCCTTCCAATAGAACAAAATAGTTTAGAATTGCCTGATTTGAAGGGAAATTTTAGAACTACATAGTTAAGGCTTTTATATATATGCTAACACAAGCAGAAAGCTGCAATTCAAAGTGGAGGGGGTGATTATTACGAAGCAGGGGGTATTCAAGAAATAAGAGAGAGTGGAATTTTGGATGTAGAACCTTAAGGAGAATAATGACAGTCATACATAATATATTTATAAATCCGCAGTGGTGGTGCTGTGGTAGCATTGTTGCCTCACAGTAAGACGCTGTCTGGTTCGATTCACAGCTAGATCGTCTTCTGTGTGGAGACATGCATGAATGGGCATACCTTCGTTGAAGGTTGTGCATCAGGACTGGCAACTCTGCATGTAAAAATCAACTGCCAATCATTAGTGGACCGGAGTTCCGCTGTGGCGACCCCTAACCGGGAAAAGCCAAAAGACACAACATACATAATATATTTATAAAGTAGCAGAACGTATTCTAAGAACTAATGTGATATGAGAATGGAGAAAGGAGATTTTGCTGATGGGGAAGACTGCAATTAGGGGTATAAAGAATAGGCAAGAGGGGACTGGAATTTACTGGAGGAAACTGGCAAAGGAATCCAGGTATTGGAAGCAAATAATGAGATAGGGAAATGTAACAGAATGGGAATAGGCCAAGAAGACATTTGGACTGCAGACTAGAGACTGCCTTCACTATCGGGGATTGATATCAGGTATAGGCAGAGAAAGGGGTAGGGGAATTCTAAGTGAAAGACATGCACTGGTAGAGTAGTTGAATCTAGAGCAGAAGCTACTATTAAAAATGAGTTAATTACTAGGGAATATAAAATATTGTATGATAATTATAAGACTCAATTAGAGGAGGTTAAAAAAGATTGGGAAGCAGGGAGATTGGATAAGCAATTCACAAAGAAACAATGGGAGAACATATGTATGGCTTCCAAATATGCAACAATGTCTAGAAAATTTAGGATTTTTGCTTGGAAGTGTTGCATATGTATTTTTATACCTCAAACAGAATTTTCCTCAGGTAGGTGGCAAATGTTGGAGATGTGATACAGAAGAAAGAGCTAACTGGGAACATATGTTTTGGGAGTGTAATGCATTGGCAAACTTCCAAACTCCCCTACGGATTACTGTGCGAGAAATACTGGGTGTCAAATGGTTGTAACCAAGGAAATTATTTTTTGAGCTAGGATACAGGACTTCAATTGCCTAGACATAGTATGGCCTTAAGTTTAATTCTGGTGGCTGGCAAAAAAAGCAATTACTAGAAAATGGAAATCAAAGTCTAAACCACCTGTATTCAAATAAGTGAATATTGTAACATAGACAAAAAGAACTGGAAGCGGGATCTTTGGAAAGGTTAGGAACAGATTATGTAGAAAAAATGGAATTTGTTGGAAAAATACATGCAGAAAAATGTTTTGGAGGAGGAATGAGATTTTAACAAAGGCAGAAATTGATCAATTTCAAGTTACTACTGCTATTTTTCTATTTCATTCTCATTTGACTGTACCCTATTCCTACCATTGTTGGTAGGCCTAGCATTCCTTCCTATGCCTTTTACTTTTACTGTATACCTTTTCCTTACCATAGTTGGTATTTTTCTTGCTGTCTTTACAAATTAATTATCTTCACTTACCATTGCTGGTAATTAGCTTTTTCTTGTTTTCTCTTCTTCTAGTAAAAAAACAATAGTGAGTTTGTTGTTATTGTGATGTTTCTGTTTCAGAATGTCCAAAAAGCAGGATTTAAAAAATGTGATTAGTGTGGGCACAAGTTGCCTTATTCCAATGGCCATGATCTTTGTGTATATTGCTTGGGCCTGGATCATTTACAACAGGATTTTTCAGCATTTAACCCCTGAGCATTAGCTGACAGGAAAAATAAATTGATTTTGAAAGGCTTGCTACCAACTTCTTTGTCCAAAGCCCTTACTGGGGCTCAATCTCCCAAACACAAAGCTAGAGATCCTACAAAAAGGTCTAAACCTTCTGCGCCTTCAGCCTGTTCCTCCCCAGAACCTAAAAAGAGAAATCACACCCGAAATTGCTCATGGTCCAACCCTAGTTGAATTTGATCAAGCCTGTACTGGATCCTACACCCTCGGATCTGAAATATTTACCGAGGAAAACATATTCTCCTCATGTAGATCCAGTCCCATCCAGAGTGCCTTCTCCCTTTTTAGAGAGGTGCTCCAAATCTCCATCCCTGGCATCTTCTTATTCCTTCAGGAGTCTCATGTAAGCAGATGTGAAGAGGAGGATGAAGAAATTCTTCACAGGATAAATTCAGATGGGACTTCTTACGGCTCTTACTCCTTCGGCGCAGGAGGTTTGATCATCTACTACTACACCCATTACATCTCCTTCTCTAATCCAACCTGTTTTAGTCCTGGATCCGAGGGTTCCACGTCCATCTGGTTTAGATCTAAAGAAAGCACTTCAGATCCAAATACTGCTGAGTACACTGGCTCTGACATACTCAGAGATGAAGCATCACTGTCAGATTCAGGAGGTTAAAGTCAACTCTGAGGTTTTTGGAGTTGTCTCTTCCTTTTGGAGCCCTGGCAATGGGCAGCTCAGCTCCAACTTCCACCTTGGGTAAGTTGTTCTCTGAGTGGAGGGTGGTGATGGGCCAGAAACTTGCTTTCTCAGCTCCATTGCCTTCCTTCTCTCTGGAGCAATCTGCCTTTGAGGTTGTGAAGTGTGTGTTTTCTGCTCCGGCAAGACAGATGGGTCCTTTCCCCCCTGGCTCCACCCTCTGTTTCTCGGGTGACTTTGCACTGTCAGCCTCAACATTCTACCCCACAGAGACAGCCAGCTCAAAGCTTCTAGACTACCCAGCAGGGTATCCTAATCTCTTCTGATACTGATGGAAGCAGCATCTTTTGATACATTTGTGGAGGAATCTTCTGATACTTCCCCAGACCACACCACGAGGAAGTCCCGAAAATGCAAAAGCAGCCAGTTGCACTCTGCTCAAGAGTCTATCACTGAGGATACTGATTTTGATGAAGGAGAAGGGTCCCCAAAATCACCACCTGATGATCTCATTTGGAGACATTCTTGAGATTCTTAATCAGAATTGTTACTGGTCTTCCCAAGACCCTTCTCCAGAGGAATCAGTATTTCTGGAGACCTTGAGAGCTGGCCCGTCCACCTCCTGGGTTACTCCACCCACCATTGAGCTCATTGATTTGGTTTCTAGGCAGGAATGGAAGGAACCCTGACGTGTTTGAACCAGTCCCCAAGAGACCAGACTAGATTTCATATCCACCAGTAGTAAGGGAATTTTGGGATAAAGGGGTGTCAGTAAATGCCATGGTCATGGCAGCAGCTACAAAAAAGAAACTTGTGGAACAGAGTTCTACTGTCTATCCTAAAAGAGAGTTTATGGCTATTTGACAGATTTGGGAAGTGTGCTTATGCATCAGTGACACTTGCACTCAGATTGGTGAACTATCTGGCACATTTTCTGAGACTTCAAAGAGATTTGATTAAAGAGTTATTGAGAAGTCTTTTTGGAACTGAAACTGCTGAGGCTCAATCTTCAGTAGTCTCTCAGCTGGCTACCCTGCAAGTTATATCTAATTTGTCCATGAGGCGTATCTTGCACACAGCAGAAGGCACCTCTAGGGCTGCGGGTTCAGGTATTTCCATCACAAGAAAAGCCTGGATGTGCCTGTGTGATTTTGTAGAGCCCTTCAAGTCCTCATTTGTCAGTGCTGCTTTTGACGGCACTTCTTTGTTTGTCCCCACAGTGAAGGACACGCTTCAGGTGTGAGAAAGACGGGAAGACACACTCTCTGCACTGGGTATGTTTTTTTCATCCCCTCAAAGGACCTTTTTCAGTAATCAACAGGGAGCTCAAAAAATGTGGTTCAGAAAGCCCCAGGGTCCTTTCCAGGATACACGTGGAGATAGATCTCCCAGAGGCAGAGGGGAAAGCTATAATGGAAGGTGACACCCCCATGGCACAGGAGTCCCGCAAAACCAGGGGTCTAGAGATTCCTTTTCCAACAGACCCCTTCAGCACCCCCTGAAAGGAGGCTGAATTTCCCACCTCTGGAGGCAGTTGGGGGTTGCTTATCTCTGTACAAGAACCTGGCTAGGTATAACAAAGAACAACTGGGTGCAGAGAATTATTTCCAGAGGTTATATAATTCCCTTTTCTCTCCTCCATTGTTAAGAAGATTTCCTGATGTTCCACCCGATCAGAGGAAAGCAGCAGCACTAGAAATCCAAAAGCTGCTAAGAAAAAGAGTCATCCAAGAGGCCCCACCAGACCAAATAGAATCTGGAACTTACTCAAGATTCTTTTTATTGCCAAAGAAAACAGAGGTCTGGAGACCAGTTTTGGATCTCAGTGTATTGAACAAGTCAGTTGATACACAAGGTTCCAGATGGTCACGGTTCAGTCCATTGTGTCCTTTCTGGTCAAGGACAACTGGATGTGCTTGATGCACCTTCAGGATGTGTACTATCACATAAAGATGAACAGATGATCCAGAAGGTACTTACGCTTCCATCTGGAAGCCAGTCACTATCAGTTCAGAGCACTGCCCTTTGGCCTCACCACAGCCCCCTAGGGTGTTCAAGTGCATGGCAGTGGTAGTAGCTCACTTGAGACTGCAGGGATTGAGTGTTTCCATATCTAGATGACTGGCTCATTACTACCCCAGCCAGGCATCAACTGATAGAAGCATGTGATCAGGTACTACTCACTTGTTTACATCTCGGAGTAACCATAAATTACAAGTCTCACTTAGAACTGACCCAAGCATTGCTGTTCATAGGGGCTGTGTTCAACACAGTATATATGGTAGCTTCTCTTCCTCTTTCAAGAGAACAAACGATAAACATGCAGGTTAGGAAAATAATTTGCAGTACAAGAATTTCAGCCTGATTGATTCTACAAGTTCTGGGATCAGTATCAGTGGCAATAATTTTAGTTCCTTCAGCAAGATGCCTTATGAGAGTTCGACAATAGATGCTTGCAATACAGTGATCAATGCTTTCTCAACCCACGTCAGCAAAGATAAGAATAACACAAGTATGCAAAAAATATCTTTGCTGGTGGATACAGTTGCAACAAGTACTACAAGGCTGTTCTTTCACCCTTCCTCAGCTCAAAGCCATGGTTACTTTGGACACTTCTCAGATTGGGTGGGGGGGGGCATTTCCTGGGGAAAACAGTCCAAGGCACTTGATCCCTTGAAGAGGCCAACTTGCATATCAGTATTTTGGAGACGAGAACAGTGCTTTTGGTGTTGCAGGCATTCCAACTATCTCTCCCTCTTGGAATAGTTGCAATCCAGACAGACAATGTGTCAGTAGTTTGGTACATCAACAAACAAGAAGGAACCAGATCTTATCCCCTATGTTGAAAAGCCCTCAGAATGTGGCAATGGGCAATATGTTCCAACTGTTTTCTAATAGCAATGCATATTCTGGGGAAGTCCAATGTGGTAGCAGAAAAACTGAGCAGGTCCATCTTGCTATTTCTTGAGTGGTCTCTCAACAAAGTGATGGATATGATTTTCAGTCAGTGGTAGCCAGCCTTGCTGCGATCTTTTTGCCTCTCCGCTAAACAAGTGTAGCAGCTTTTTTTGCCCTTATCCCCCCACTGGGGAAATTACAGAGGGATACTCTACTCCATGATTGGCCCCCCAATCCTCTGTATGCTTACCCTCCAACCCCCTAATTCTCAAATTCCTGCAGAAAGCAGCCTGATTGAAGAGCAAAGTCATCCTCATTGCATCTTACTGGCCTGGACAAATTGTTTCCCTTCCTCTGTCCTCATCTACAGTAATTCCTTTAATAGCCAGACAACTGATGCTCTCTTTCCCTGTCCATTCCATACTTTTATCTTCCCATAAACCTTTTATTAGGAAACTCTACATGTGTAAATAGAAAAGGTTTGTTGGGCAGAGAAAAGTCAAACTTGAACTGGAGTTAAGAATGGGTTAATCAGTTCTGGAATTTTTGGCAAGTCTATTTAATGGAGGTGGTAGTTCATCAGCTATAAAAGTCCAACTTGCAGCAATCTCTAACTTTCATGTTGGATTTCAAAATTCTTCACTGGCTTCCTCTAAGCTGTGCAAAGCCTTTTTTAGAGGCACTCTCCTGCTAAGACCCCCTTATAAAGGTCCCACTCCACCTTGGGATTTAAATTTGGTACTGCAAGTCATGAATCATTCACCCTTTCAACCAGTAGCTAAATGTGATCTTAAATTCCTGACCCTAAAAAACATCTTTCCAGTTGCAATTACATCTGCTAAAGAATTTCAGAACTTCAAGCATGATCTTCTAAGCCTCAATATTTATTTTTCATAAGGATAGGGTCATGTTACGTACTAATGCTTCCTTTCTTCCTAAGGTGGTGTCAAAATCCAACATCAACCAATCCATTAACTTGCCAGTATTCTTTCCAAAATTTGAAAATAAAGGGAAATATATACTGCACTTATTGGATGTCCATAGACAATTATGTGTCTATCTACACAGAACAAAATAAATTAGAAAGACAGATCAACTATTTATCTCCTTAGCACATACTGAATTGGGTGAATCAGTTCCAAAAGTAACTCCAGCTAGATGGTTGACAGATTACATTTCATTTGTCTATAACAAGTTGAATCTCCCCTTACCAAAAGCTTTAAAGGCTCATTCAACCAGATCTAAGGCAACTTCTGTGTTCCCCAGAGCTTCTATGGATGATATGTGTGTGGCTGCAATTTGGTCAAATCCTCATACTTTTATCACTCATTACAAAGTAGATCTGGTCTCAAGGGGGAGAGCAGCCTTTGGCTCAAACATACTCAGGATTATCCTTCCTTAGAGTCCACCCAGGATTGCAGGTAGCTGGGGACTGTCCCATTAGTTGAGGAATGAATGAAAATTGACATCAGATAAAGAAGTTATGTACTCACCATAACGTTCCATCTGTGTTGTCCATTTTCGTTCAACTCCCCAACCACCAACCCTCACCCTTTTTAATGACTGACTTCTGGAAGAGTGAAAGGCTTCAAGGACATTACTGTCCTTTGTGTTGAGCACCAGATATGGCATATTATAATAGCCTTTCTGTCAAGCAGCAAACAAGAGCTGAGGGATGTTAGAGATTGGTGCATTATGGGTAGGGAAGGAGCTCAAGAGTTTTTGGAGGCCATGAGCTGGTGTAATAGCCGAGTTGGATCCATGGATCAGATCCAAACCCATTAAATGAGGAAGAATGCAAATGGACAACACAGATGGAACGTTATGGTGAGTACTTAACTTCTTTTTTCCCTCCTATTTTGGAATAAATGTCTTCAGGTGTTGATGATTAGTAGAGCATATAAAATACTTGTACGATAACTATAAGAATCAATCAGAGGATGTTAGAAAACGTTGGGGAGAGAGATTAGATAAGCAGTTTAGAAGGGAACAATGAGAGGACGTTATGACTCCCAAGTATGGAACAAAGTCTAGAAGTTTAGGATTTTGCTTGGAAGAGTTTGCATAGGTACTTTTGTACCCCAACCAGACTCCAAAGAATTTTTCCTCAGGTCAATGACAAATGGAGATATGATGAGGAAGAAAGATGTAACTAGGAACATATGTCCTTTCATATACCTGTTGCAGTATTCTTAACCATAGGGATCTCCTGTCAAGTATAGTCCAATTTGTGGCTAGTATACCAAAGCCTTTAATCTTCTATGTCACATGTATGCTCCCCATTCAGAGGACGTAGGGCATAAAGGTGAGATACAGACACAGTTACCCAGATCTTTTCCCATCAGTCCAAATGCCATCATCACTCATTGGTCTCAACACCCTTTGCTGTTCTGAATACCTAACTGTCAGATAAGTGCCCTGTTGGGGTCTTTTTACTATTGGTCTTTTCTTTTGGTTACCTGGAGTTCATATCATCCAAGAAGGGAAATTGTCAGTGTGTGGGAGGCACATTCCCCATAAGGATCATTACAAACAGTATCGTTTTTGTTTGGGTGCTTACCATGACCATACCTTCTGTAGTATTTGTAGGGCATTTGTGCCTGAGACTCTTAGAAATCGGTTGGCTTCCCTGGTCATCTGTCTTAAGAACCAGAGACTTAAACAGTTAGCCCAGGGTAGCATGACAGAATTGATTAACCCTGAGTTACATTAAGCAAGAAGGCCTAGAAATCTTGGCTGTGTTATTTGGCTGTTCAGCTTCCACCAGACATCTCTTTAGAAGCAGGTGATAACTTTGTAGGCCATCCAGTGTCAACTTTGTATTCCTCTGCTGTGACCCTGTCGGAACCTCAGGCGTTTGTTAAGGCTGGTGTCCCTACCAAGATAAAACAGATTACTAAACATTCTTCAATGCATCCTAAGGACCCTCAAAGGGAAGGTCAGGAGTTTACTCAGGGCCTGTTTAATACCTTAATGGTCCTGAAACCTTCCCAAGGGGTTTCTGTGCTTACTCCTCCTTGAACTTTCAACTCCTTCCAAAAGACCTAGGTAACCTGATTCCTTGGATGAGAATTCGGAGTCTGATGGAGGGTCCTTGTCGTAATCTTCCCAGATGCCTTCTCCTTTGGCTTATGGATCTGATGAAGAGGAATCCATTAGCCCTGAGTCTCCTTTTGAGAAGCTGTCTTTTGGGGGGGATAGTTGCCAGAATAATGGATGCTTACCTTCATTATCTTATTCACCTTCTTTTTAGGAAATCTTTGCATTTCCCTGTTTAAGTGGGATTCTTCTCAGTTGTCTGACATCCAGAAGAGGTATTTTGAGTTGCTTCAGGTGGACATGCCTAAACCTTCTGTAACACCTTCTGTGCTGGGTGTTTTGTTGGAGGCATTTATAGCTGCTTCTAAAACATCTGATTCTAAACCTCCTAATCCTAAGAAACCTGACAGACTCTATAAGGTTCTGGTGTATTTGTCAATTCCTGTTTGTATCCTCCTGCTGATCCTGTTGTGGTGTCAGTTCCTCTAACAAGCCTTCTAAGTTTTTTCCTCTACCAATCTCCTGTCTTCAGATAAGGACAGTAGGGCTCTTGAGAGGATTGGAAAGAAGGTCTACACTGTTGCCACCTTGGCCTTTAGGACCATTAATAACCAGACCCACACAAACAGATATGCTTTGGCCTTGATTGCTCAGGTTTGTCATGTTATTTCTGACCTTCCAGATTCTGAAGAAAAGTCTTCTGTTCTCTGTGTTTTGGATTCTACCTTTCAGGTGGCTCAGCACTCTTATTAAGTGCAACTATGATGCTGTTGATGCCTCATTCAATGCTGCTGCCTTTGGGTCTGTCATGAGGTGTTATTCTTGGCTTTGTCTGCAGTCATTACCTGAAGATATCAAGGCCAAGTTGCTTGGTGTTCCTTTGGATAATAAAAAACTCTTTGGTACTGCTGCTGATATGTTTTAAGTTTCTTCATAAAAAGGTAAAGCTTTGCAGGACCTTAACATATTTTTGTCTTCTCCATCCCTAAGTTTCAGGGGAGCTATCCTACTAGGTCTGCTTTTGTTCATAAGCAAACTCATCTGGCCAATAAAGACAGGAAGGGTGGTAGGCGAACTCCTCCTGTTAAATCTTCTCAAGGATTGTTTGGCCTAGAAGCCTTCTTTATTAGGCAAGAATGCCTCTCTTTGACATTTTCCCCCTTAACCCCCAGTCAGGTTCCTTTGTCCCTCACTCTTCCAAAATGGGTAACTCATAATTTCATAATTTCAGATTCTTGAGTTCTGTCCAACATCTGTCAAGGTTATTTCATGGTATGGAAGTCTAAACGTCTTTATTAAATTATCACATATGACATAGGTAATCAAACATTTATGTAAATGTAAACAAACCATATTGACATAATTTGATTTGAAAACATTATATATCATTTATAATACAGCCAGTCATTGTCACTCAACCATTACATAGCTCATTATGTTCCTGCCTTCTTTTAAACCTTGTTCCTCCTCTGCTTCTATTGATCCCACACTTCCCATTTTTTCTATGTAATTTGCTTCTCTCCTTTTCTAAAGATCCCAATTCCAGTTTTATCTCTGTAACTATCATAGCTACTTCTAGTTAAGTTGGTTTAGTCTTTGATTTCCATTTTCTAGTAATTGCTTTTTTTTTAGCAGCCACCATAATTAGACTCAGCAAGGCCTTACTATGTCTAGGCAGTTCTGATACTGTATCGTAGCTCAAAAAAAATAATTTCCTTAGTTTACACCAATTTGATCACCCAGCATCTCTGACACAGCAGTCTGCAAGAAATCTTTAAAGTCTGACTACTCATTACACTCCCAGAAAATATGCTCCCAGTTACATTTTTCTTCCCCTTCACACCTCCAGCATTTGCTGTCTGCCTGAGGAAAAATTCTTTGGAGTCGACTTGTGGTATAAAAATATCTATGTAAACATTTCCAAGTAAAGATCATAAATCTGCTAGACTTTGTTGCATATTTGGGAGACATACATAAATCTCCCCATTGTTTATTTGTGAATTGCTTATCCAATCTTTCTTTGCAATCCTTTCTATTCTTCTTTGATTGATTCTTATAGTTACCATACAATATTTTATATGTTCTACTAATTATTCCTTTCTTAATGTAACTTCTGTTCTAGAGTCTACTAAAAACTCTACCAGTGCTAGGAGCAAACTACATAGGAAAATGGGAATTCTGGAAGCAATACATAGAGGAGAGGAATGAGGCTTAAAAGAAGGTAGAACTTAAATGAGCTATGTAATGTTTAACTGAAAATGATTGGGTAGACTATAAAAAAATGATTGGGTAGATTATAAGTGATGTATAATGTTTGCAGTTGGAAATGTGTCAGTATGGTTTGCGATGTAAAATGCTTGCAACTAGTATTGTGTCAATGTGGTTTGTTTTCATTTATATAAAGGTGATTGCTTATGTTGTGATAGTTTAATAAAGCTGTTTCTTGTCTAAAAAAGGGGGGGGCAGGAATTAAATAACTTATGTAATGTTGCTTAGGTTATATGATGTATAGCAATATATGGGAAACATAACATTTGTTAATACAGTTTGATTACTTTTATATAAATGTAAATTTCCTATGTCACAAGTGATAATCAATAAAGGTGTTTAAAAAGATGTCAGGTACACTCTGCTGACTTGAGCAAACCAAAAAAAAAAAAAAAAAAGCTATACCAGTGCTGATCATTCATTTAGGACTTCCCTGTTTCTTTCTCTTTGCCTATACACTTTTATATCAAAATCTCTAACCTGCAGGCCAGATAAGTTCTTGCTTCTTCCCATTCTATTCCTTTCCGTCTCTAGTTATTTGCTGCCAACACCTTGGTTCCTTTGCCAATTTTCTCCAATAAATTCCAGCCCTCTCTTGCCAATTGTCTGTTTTCCTAATTACAGTCATCCCTATCAGCAGAATCTCTTTTCTTCATTCCTGTGTTGGCTTAGTTCTTAAATACTTTCTGCTACTTTATGAATATAGTGCTCTATATGATTACTGTTATTCTCCTTAAACGTCTGCATCCAAAATACCAGTCTCTCCTTGATTCTTGAGCTTCCTCGTGTTTCATCATTATCGTCTCTTTCCACGTTGAATTATAGTTTTCTGCTTGTGCTAGGTATTGGAGCCTTAACTGTGCTGCTTTGAAATACCCTTTCAAATTGGATAACCCCATTCAGCCTTGTTTTCTTGGAAGAATAAGCTTATCTCACTTAACACTTACTGTCTTCCCCCCAAATAAAATCCTTCAGCTCTTTATTAATTGCTATCCCCAACTTCTCCTCTGGTTGATAAAAATATGCCTGACCTGTCTATAAGGCTAAAGGGACTAAAAACATTTAAATGCTTGTATCTTAGTATGGATATCCATATAACACAGCTTCCATTTTCTCAGTTTGTCGTATTATCTTTTGTTTAGTCTCTTCCCACATATCCTTAGCTGCCACACCGGAATAATTTTAATCTATACTTCTAAATACTTCATTTTATCATGTCCCCATATATATGGCTATTGCTGAACCAATTTGTATGCGGGTACATAATTTACTGCTATTGCCTTTGTTTTACCTTCATTAATTTTGAATCCTGAAAAAATCTGAAATGGTCTCAATATGTTCCAGAGCATTGTAATGTCCCTTTCTGATTTTGTCAGGTATAAAATAATGTTATCTCCATATACAGCCAGCTTTTCTTGGCTGCCATACCAATTATATCATTGAACTTCTCACTCCCTTATTTTCTTTGCCAGTGGTTCTAAATATAATGTAAATAAAGGGGAGAGCAGACACCCCTGCCTGCTTTCTCTGCTCAAGCCAAAATTATCAGAGAGAACCCCACCCACTTTAATTTTCGCCTCTGATCCCTTATGTATCCTCCTAATCAACCTAATAATTTTATCAGTGAATGCAAATATTGCCATTGCACTCCTCATAAAGTCACAGCTTACTCTGTCAAATGCTTCTTCTGCATCAAGACCCACCAACAGCAGTGGTATTTTCTTATATTCCGCTTCTCTCTGGATCATCAGTGCTCTGTTAATATTGTTAAATGTTTCCCTCCCCTCCACAAAACCACATTGATCCACAGCTATCAATTTTGACATCACTTTTGTCATTCTTTTAGTGATTATAGACATAAACACTTTTATAATCATAGTTTAGTAATAAAATGGGCCTGTATGAAGCTGGATCTGATGGATTTTTACCTTCTTTAGGTGTTACAGCTACCACCGCTTTCTTCCAGATGTTGGTACTACTACTCTTAAAATACTGTTAAACAAAACCTTCCAGATCTTTATCAGTTTTTCCCTCCTAGCTTCCAAACTTCCACAAGAATATCATCTGTTCTATGGAAATTTTCTGTAGATTGCTTATACATCACCATTTTTATCTCATCTCCTCCTATCCTGTTAGTAATTGAGCCTCCTCTACCTCTAATTTTGGTATATTTCATTCTTCCATAAACATTTCCAATTGTACCTTTTCATGATTTCCATATTTCTCCACTTTACACAGACTTTCATAGAATTTCCAAAACATGTATAATACTTCTACAGAATCCCTTGTTGTCTTCCTTGTTATAGGCTCCCTAAGCTTGGTGGCAGCCCTTTCTACTTTCTGTTGCCTAAGTCGTTGTGCTCTAGAGTTATTATCAAAAAACAGTTGCTTAACAGCAATCTTTCTAAACTCATACATATTATCGAGTTAATCCCTTACTTTCTGTTTAGCATTCTACAGTTGCTCCTCCTCTTCTTGTGTGAAATTCCCCCTATTCTGAAATTCTTTAACATTTGTCAGTCCCTATAAATAATTATTGTTACTTCTTAACTCTATCTTCCATTCTTTTATTTCCACCCTATTTTTATACTCCACTTTAATTTTATCCTACTCCCTAGCTACATTTTTAGAACACATTTTTATCTTCTCTAATAGCCGATGAATAATTTCCACTACCAATTCCTCTCTTCAAGAGATAGGTGGGAAAGTGCCATTGTCTCATTTTTATTTCATTACTCTTGTGTTTTTTATTTTAATTATTATTGGCACATGATCTAAAATAGTCATTGGGTGCATATCAAGACATTCAATTAAATCCACACATTCCTCTGAAATGTAAATTCTGTCTAGCCTAGCTTAGTTTTTGTACCTTGGGGAATAATATGTAAATTCACTTATAACTGAATTCATATCTTCCATGCCAATTTTTTCATAACTTTATTTAAAAAGCTACAATCCTTCTGGGCCTCCCAGACACATCTTCACTATTGCAAATAAATTCCCACCTGTAAAGTAATATTGCTTACTGAAAGGTGATTATTTCTCCCAGAATTTTCTTAAGATCCATCATAGCAGTTTTTGGTGGAATATAAATACATGCCAGTGTAATCCTCCTTCCTTGCCAGTAGCCCCTTAGTACTACAAATCTACCATTATTTTATTTCTTATCATCTTCTTTTACTATTGGAGCTCCTCTTGCAGTTAATGTATGTACTCCTCTCTTCCTTTGCCCCAGGTATATCACTGAATAACCATACTTAACACCTTTCTTTATCACATTCATATGTTTAGTTCTTCCCAAGTGTGTCTCCTGTAGCACAACAATTTGTAAGCCATTTTTAATGTAGTTCACTACTCTTTCTTTAATGTATTTATCTTTGAGACTATTAACATTTAAAGACATTATAGAAAGCATCATATCCTTGAGAGATTATTATTCCCACCTTTTATAACATCTTTTTTGTTAAATGCCTAGTTTCAGCTTTTGTGCTACATGCACATACTCTTTGGTATATTAATCTTTTATACAGTTGTTTCTTGTCATCTCCATTTCAGCCTATGTCACCCTCAAACAAAAATGCACACACACCACCAATACCCCATAAAACCTACTAACTTAATAACACACAAAACTATGTGCTACTTCAAATATTGAAGTTTTACCCTCCTAATAGGAACAAATGTTTCAAACTGACAGCCACACACACACAGACTCAAACTAACCTAAAAGAAAGGTTATCCATGCAAAGACACTTGGTATAGCTGGTGGTTCTATTAAGTGCTGTCTGGTTTTGTCTTATCTTTATAGCTTTCTCAGCTGGAAAAACACTTGAATGCTTTCAGAAAATACTTCTCCAAGACATTTCTCTTTATCAGATTGCTAGAGACATAAGAACCAGTCACAAAATGTTTATTAGACAAAAGCCTTATAATATTCAATATTCTTTTTCATTTATTTTCTTTCTCAACATTTATTTACTAGATTAACCTGATTGACTTAACTTCATACTGATTAGATAGGAGGTACGGGCTGAGGGGGGGTATAGAGGTGGCCTAAGCCATACTGATTAGATAGGAGGTACGGGCTGAGGGGGACATAGAAATGGCCCTTAGCTATGATATGGTAAGGAGTTTTGTTAACAGCAAGTCAGACATGGAGGAGTTCCAGGTTATCTCTTTTAATGGGTCTAGAATTGAAAAGTTTTTTTTAAGAATATGGATACACTGCCACCTTTAGTGCGTTCATCTAATGTGGTAGGCCTGAATATGTGATAGGTTTTGAAACTCTGTAGTGATGGAATGCTTTCACTAGTCTTGAATCAGGTCTCTGTGATGATTCATATATCAGTATTTTCCAGTGTAAGGAGTGCTTGGAGGGAGTGGAATTTTTGTTAAGGCTCCTGAAGTTGAGCAGCAGTGTCTTTGTTATCCAAATTCTGTTTTGTTATTTTGGAAGCTTTGGAAGATGGGCATTGCCTAGAAAAGGCACTAGGCTGTGGACACATTTTTAGCCAATATATGAAGGTCCTGGGGGGGGGGGGTAGGTGCTGGCCATCCCTGGCAAAACAGTTTATTATTATTCCCCTTAGAAAAACATCACAGGCTATGCCAATTATTGAAATCAATAATCGTTTGTTCATATCATGGCATCATTCTTGGTGATGGTAGAATGCTGCTCAAAGCTAGGTTCAAACCTGCCTAAGATGCACATTCCGAGAGCACCATCATGGTTCTCTTCATATAGTCCAGAAAGGTGTATTTCAAACCATTTATATCCATATGTACTTGTGGTGCAAGAACTTGAGTGTATGTATGATGTGGCAAATCCTTGCAACTGATGGACAAATGGCTGTGATCCCTGCACAGCCAGGTGAGTGATGCATTGGTGTGTCTCACTATGGAGTCACATGTGACTAAGATATTAAATTGTGTGGAGGTTTGACTTCAGGACTTTTGAACGGAGTCAGTACAACTCATATATTCATGCTTCATGGTAGGTGTTGTCTGTGTTGACTTTTTATGAGGTTGCTTAGGTTACTTTTTCCTTAATATACATTTAGGTAGTCTTTATGGTTTAGATAGGATACTTTTAAGACCCTCAGCATATGTAGGTCTCTGTGTTTGGTTGGAGCTGTGCGTGGTTGATTCAGCATAGTGGTGTGTGCTGCTAACAAACTTGCATGTTGTTTGTCATGGCTTTGTGTGAGAGCTTTGTCTCTAGTAACATTAAATAACTATAGCTCTCACAAAGTAGTAAATGTCAGTAAAGAGGAAAAAAGAAAGGAAACCCCTCTAACAACCAAAGACTGTCCTCCTAATCATCATGACTATTTGTCTGTTCATGTACCCCCCCCCTTACCACTCTGGCAACCTCTCCATATCTCTGAGACTTCATCTTCCATTGCAGTATCAGTGTGTGACAGGCAAATGGGTTTTAAATGTAACACAGCAGGGTTACACCTGGCATTGGGAATCCATTTTCTTGTTCCAGAACATTCCACCTTGCCTTGTGAACCCAATACTTACACAGGAAATAATAGAACCAGTACCCCCCTGTCAGATGGGCAGAGGCTTTTATTCAAGTTTATGTTTTGGTACCAAAGAAGGAGGGATCCTGGCTGCCTGTGCTGGACCTTTCCTTTCTTAATGTGTTTGTCAAGATTCCAATGTTAAAAATGGTGGTAGTGCTGCGGTAGCATTGTTGCCTCACAGTAATACGCTGTCCGGTTCGATTCTCAGCTAGAGAGTCTTCTGTGTGGAGACGTGCGTGAATGGGCGTACCTTCGTTGAAGGTTGTGCATCAGGGCTGGCAACTCGGCATGTAAAAATCAACTGGCAATCATTAGCGGACCGGAGTTCCGCTGTGGCGACCCCTAACCGGGAAAGCCAAAAGACACAACAGCAACAACAACCTTTTACCTCTACACACTCTTCCTGCAGTCATGGTAAAGCTAGAGTTAAAGGATGTCTATCATCTCATTCCCACTGGTAAGCAGTTCAGGCATTTAAAGATTTGCTGTGTCTGGCTTACATTATCAGTTCTCTGTCCTACCCTTTTGGGATTTCCACCTCACCAAGGATATTCCCAAAGTAACTGGCTCCAGCAGTTGCTTATTACAGACTTCAAGGCATTCACATCTTTCCATATTTGGAGGATTGTCTTATCTTTGCACTGTCGCTTTCCAGCTGTCAAGATACTTTAGCAACTGTGCAGAATCTTCTACTCAGTGTGAATTTTCAGATCAACTTTCAGAAATCTCTTATACCTTCTCATAGAATTCTGTTCCTGGGATGTCTGTTAGATTCTACCCTGGAGCCTTTCTTTCTGCAGACAAAGTTGAGATATTTCAGTAATTATTCCCAAGTATCTCATATCAGAGTCTATCTGCAAGGGAATTTCTTCAGATTTGGGGTACATGGCATCGATAATTCTCATGCTGCCTTCTGGCCAAACTCCACACCAAGAAAATCCAGTTGTATCTTAGATCAGTCTGGACTCAGCATCTACACCCTTTACCTTTTCAGATCCCAGTTCTGAGATTTGTAAAGAGGGAGATCCTATAGTGGGCAGACCAAACCTCTAGCAACCCAGATCTCCCATTCTCCCCTCTGCCCCTATCCATTCCATCATTACAGATCCATCAGATCTAGTGTGGGGAGCAGTTTCAAAAGGGATAAAAGTGCAAGCTTTATGGATCCATTTAAGAAGAAGTATATAAATGTCAGGTGTTGGCAGTGATCAAGCTAAGCAGGATCAGGACAGACCCCCACAATAGGAAATGTCTTCCTTGGGCCTTCCAAGAATTGATCCAACTGTGGAGAACACACAAGCTAGGTCTTGCTTGTCTCCTACCAGAACAAACAACTAAAGCGTGGATAGTAATGTTCCTAGTATCTTTTTCCTGCTGATCCACTGATTCCCAGGGTTCTTTTAAAGATCCAGAAAGACTCCCCAGAAATTCTTGTGGTGATTCCCATTTGGCCCAGGAAAAAGTGAATGTTTATCATATTGACTGCAGCTGCAGTAGCCTTGGCTAATGCGTGCCATATCCTGCCAAGGATATAATAGCCAGCCAGCTTCCAAAGCTTCATGGCACCTTCCATGTGGCCAAACTGTCAACTCAAACTGAGCTGACTAAAAGACAGGTTTGGGTGCCAAGTCCTTTAGAGCTTTACTGTCATCAAAGAGTGTGTTCCTCTAAGGCTTTTGAGGATCGACAGTTGGTTTGCTGCTGTTCATTTTCTGGACAGTTAAGCTCCCTTTGGAAAAAAAAACTTCCATTTTCTAAATATTGTCTTTGTTTTATAATTTATCTCTTCAGGAAAGTTATTTTAATCCTAGACATTTTGTGTCTTAATGGACTGCTACAAGACTATATCATACTTCTAAATGGGGGCACTCTTTTTTCCTGTCAGTTTAAAAGTTGTGTAGAGTAACTGTAAACCATTTTTTCTGTGGAGAAAGTATTTATTTTACTTTTGGGGGGATAGCAAAGTATTTTAAAGTGCTTTTTACTGTGTTTTTCTGTGAAAAGTTACTTTTAAAGACTTGTAGTTTTTACCACCATTTGCTGCTCATCTTCCCTGGGAAAAAGGCACCATTTTCTGCTTGACCATGGAACAAATTACTGGTCCCACAGTCATTCCTTCTTCCAGAAACAAAAAGAAAAAGTTAAGCAAACAGCCTTTTTCTTCACAGAAAGTTGGCAATTTGCCTCCACTACAAGTGGGTGATTTGGGTGTGGTCATTTGTTGTACCTCAGACCACTCATCTTTTACCTGAAATCCCTCTAGTGTTGCACCAACAGCCACTGTGGACTTGGGCATCAGCCACATCCTCTATGGTTGTTGGGGTCCCCTCATTGGGTAAGGGAGAGCTACTCTTGTCAGTCCTGGGAGAGAGAACAGGGAAGGTTTCCTGTTATCTCAGAATGCTGTGCCCATCCATGGAGAAGCTTCTGTTGCTATTAGTAACACATTTGGCCCCATTTTTTCTGTCAAAAAGAGAGAGAAAACTGAATGTGTTTCATCCTCCCCATATTTCCTTCAACAGGAGTAGTTTGGCTCAGAGTTTAATTTAGGCTATTGATCTTTCTTGTAAAGTAATCTGTGGTAAAGTAAAGAGGGATTCCTCTTTTTCTTAAGAGATTCAAGATTCTGAATCTGAACAGGAAGATGAAGGAACAGATACAGGGTTTTCTCATCAGGTTTCTGATTCAGACTCAGAAGAGAGCATAGTTTCTGATTCTCACTGTGTGGCTTTTTCTTTCTGTGAGACTATTGCTAGAATGTGCCAGTATTTTTAGTGGGAAAACAATGAGGTTTTCTGAGTCCCTCAGAAAATGCAATGAATTGTTACAGAAGAATTACACCCATTCCTGCTGGTCAGCCTGCTTTAAAAGGATATGTGTGTTACTGTCTACAGTTTTCTTGACAGTCATCTAGTTGTCCCCTAAAGAGGCAGGTAGGATGTGTATAAAGTTCCTCAGTCTTTTAAGTTTTTATACACTATTCCCAACCTGACCCAACAGCTATTGCTTTATTTCATCCCACAGCTACTAAACAGTTAATTCTGATCTTACTCTTTCTGAAAAGGATGGGAAAATTATTGATAAGTATGGAAAAAGTATATTCTGCAACTTTGATTTTCAGAAATTTGAATTAAGCTCATGTTTTTTTTTCTTATTCTGACTAATGGTAGAAGTAAGAGGCTGGTTTTATCTGCAGTTTCTTCTTGTGAGGAAAAATGTGCTTTAAATATTTTTTTTTCTATTTCACAGGTCACTACTTGTCTACACTGTGTATATGACTGCTGACAGTTTTTTCAGGGCTATGGCCACTGACACTGTTATGAAACAGTTTGGCTACATTCTCAGAAACTCACAAATGATAAAATTGAAATTTTAAATTCCACTTACTTCAAAGATGATCAAATGTCGGAGGTGTGAAGGGGAAGAAAGTGATAATTGGAAACATATTTTTTGGGAGTGCAGTGAGTTGGCAGACTTCAAGAATTCCCTTCAGGATGCACTGTTGGAGATGCTGGGTGGGCAGATTGGTCTGACGAGGGAGATTATTCTGAGCTATGATACAGAATCGGAAATCCCTAGACATGGTAAGGCCTTGCTGTGTCTAATAATGGTGGCTGCCAAAAAAGCAATTACTAGAAGATGGAAATCAAAGTCTAAACCAACTATATTGGAAGTAGTGAATATAGCAACAGTGATAAAACAACTGGGATATTGATCTTTAGAAAAGGGTATGAGCAAACTCCATAGGTAAAAATGGGATTTGTGGGAACAATACATACAAGGAAGGTATGAGGTTTAAAAGGTGGCAGGACTCAAATGAGTTATGCAATGTTTGAGTGAGAAAGATTGGGTAGATCATGGGGGGAATTCAGTAAAGCCTACAACAAGTGATTTTCCATGTAGGTATAGTGGCATGGCCCCAACACGGAAACCGGCAGCAGAGCAATCCAGTAAACAGAGCAGAGAGGCATGCACAAGCGTGCGGACATGGAAGTGTCCATGGAATGCAAATCCACCTCATAAGCAGGTAAAATCCATGCAAATGAGGGTGAATTTCAATCCAGTAAGCTGCAAAGTACCTGAGTAGGAGGTGTGTTGTCAGAAATGTACAACAAAAATAATTGTGTACAGAAATGAAAAAGTTAGGGTCTGTAAAAGCCAAAAATGAAGGTTGGATATTGCAATATAGGGATGGAAATTACCAAAACTAAGCCCAGTGAGTCCAAAAAGCAATGCAAATCATTGTAAAATATTATTTTTTTTAATACACATATTACATTTGAGCAGCGCACAGCAACACCTAAACATGCCATTTTGCAAAAAAAAAATATTGAAAAACTGAAAAAAAGATATTTGCAAAAATAATGTATTATAGTGCCCTGCATGCATAGCATAAAATGGCAGGTTTCAGTGGTTGCTATGGAGGCAGGCCTTGGAGTAGTGAAGTATCCAGAGAATATGCAAGGATATGTATGCAAATGAGCTGGGGTTACTGAATAGCAAAAATGGGCCACTGTGTCTATAGATAAAACCCATGTAGGGCCAGAATTGTGTTGGTGTTAGTAGATCAGGTAGCTGACATCAAAAGGGGTGTGTCATGCTATGTTTAAACTGATTGGAGCTCAGCAGCACCCATTTGCTCTCAGCTAAGCACGTCTAAGCAGGAGGGGTGTCCAGTGCTGCTAAGCTTTGTTTATCTGCAAGGCATGTGTTTTAGCTGGTTTAAGCTAAGCTTGCCCGTGCATGGGGGTGTGTCTAAACTGCTGAGCACTGTTTATACTAGTGCCGCGGATTTGCACACTGTGCCTCAGTGCTTAGCAGTGAAAGAAATTAAAATGAAATACAAAGAAATAGCCTGGGAAAGCCAATCAAGTATAAATGACTGTAAGCCCTGTTCCACTAACACTGGGCCATTCAAAACCTGCAATGATAGACTTGGCAGGTGGAATGCATCATGGTCAGCCAATCACACAGGCTTGCATCTGCAGCACACCACTATAAAGTATGCATACACCCTTCAATCTGATTTTCCCACATACTCAGCACCACTGGAGTACACACTTGTGAATTTTAACTGACAAAATGATAAGGGCTGCTGCTGCTCTGCTACATCTGTATGTGCTAGAGGCTGAGGTCAGTGCTGGTGCTGATGCTGACAATAGGCCTAGACTGAGAAGGAGAAGAATGTTCAGGCCCATGGTAACCTTCAAGGGGCTACATGAGCTGGAGATAGTACAGTGCTATTGGGTGGACAGGAACATACTATAGGAACTCACTGAGTTTTGCCACCCTCAACTCAGACCCAGAACCAACAGAGGGGAACCCATCCCAGTGGAAACCAAGGTATGTGTAGCCCTTAGAATACTAGCTACAGGTACTTTTCAAAGACCTACTGGGGACATGATGGGGGTCGCAAAGGCATCTGCATCTGGGGTTCTCCACCAGTTCCTGGCTGCCATGCAAACACATGCCAGTGAGCACATATATTTACCCCACATCACTGAGGAGAGGGCCAGCAATATGCATTTCTTCCACCATGTAGTACACTACCCTGAGGTACTGGGTGCCATAGACTGCACTCATGTGCACATCAATGCACCAGCTGGTGAGGAGGGTAGAGTCTACATCAACTGCAAGGTATCACTCTATCAACTGCCAGGTCATGTGCGATGCCCAAGGCATTATCATGAATGTGTGTGGCTCTGGCAGTTATGACTCCCACATCTGGCATGCATTACAGCTGTACCAGATGTTTGCCAGAGGGGACATCCCATATAGCCATCTACTGGGGGATGCTGGCTATGCACTGGAACCATGGATGATGACACCCATCATAAATGCACACACACCTACCGAAGAATGCCATAATGAGGCACATACACAAACTAGGAACATCATAGAGCATGTGTTTGGGCTGCTCAAGTCAAGGTTCTGCTGCTTTGATATATCTGGTGGAGTCTTGCAGTACTCTCCAGCCACATGTGCACACATGTTCACAGTAAGTGCCATGCTACACAATGTGATCCTGTGGAAACAGCTGTGGCAGGAACATCACAGGGAAGGCAGACACAGTCCCCCATCTGTGCCAAGGTCCCCACAGTCACAGGGAGACTCAGGGGAGGAACACGCTGAAGCCTGTCCCTGTAGGCAGATATAGGCATGCCCAGTATGCCCTGGCCTTGGCAAAGAGGCAACGCATAGCACATGCACTGATATCCTAGGGACCTAGGGACTGACACCTCACTCCAATTCACATAGTAAAAATGATGCCAGACACACCACACAACCTGTTCCTTACCATGTTTTGGCTGTGTACTGCATGCATCTCACAGAGTCAGCCCTGAAGCACTGTGATCTCAACTGCTGCAGGCATAAGGTAAGTCACTCTTCTATACAACAAATATATGGGGTACTAGATATGGTAACATATGTATGAACCTGCTGCATGTATGCTAGGGAATAGAGTGAGCTACTGGGAAACCTGCAGACAACTGACAGCTATGTGGGACAACAGGAGCTCTCTGCCCAATACTGGCCACTCCAAAATATGCAGTAGACCCCAAGGCAGCAAAACCCACTGCACTATGCAAGGAAAATGGCAAACAGTGGGGTCATAGGACAGATGCATGACTATCAGTGCTAGAGTCCCCTATCCCTAACACCCGTGTTCCCATACAGTGGCAGTAACATTGTTTGCAAGGTAATAGCAGCAAACCACACAATCCCAGGGCTGTCCCAATCAACCTGGTGACATATTTCATTTCCACAATATGCAGGGGTCAATGTGCTATGTATGTCTGTGGTTGATAGTGTCAGGAATTAAACTGCACTGTCTGGAGGCTGTTGTAGCTTAGTGGGCTAAGTAAATTACCATGGCTGATGGTGTTTATGGTTCAAGACTGGATGCACCTATTTTGCATGTGAGCTACACCTATGGTAGGAGTTCTACAGATTGTCCATATGTCACTATTTGTTACTGCAAGAAAGCTGGACAAAGCTAAAAACAGTGGAGGGATGGGGGCCACAGATATGGACAGTACACAGCTCCTTAGTAATCTAGACAGTGGCTAGTAGAACAGCAGGTTGTAAGAAGTCAGAGTTGCAGCAGGATGTCAAGACCATCATGTAACTGTGTCAGTACTTATAACAAGTCAGTGGGCACCAGCATACCTCTCAAATGTACATAGTTTCACAGAATGTCCACAGTTTTGCTTCATATGTCTGGTCTGTTTTTCATAACATTGCAATTTTCTGGCAAACTAGTGGCAATTCAGTAAAGGTTGACATTAGAAAATAATGGCAGACATTTGAGATGCAGACTTCATACCCTTCAGAAAATTCATGCTAATACAAAACCTGTTATTCTACCTACTACGTTTGTAAGAGCAATATTAAAAAATTGTCCCTATTATTGGGCCTGTGTCCACCTTTTATATATGGCTTTTGTCCAGATTTCTTGCTTTAACAGGTTGAGAGGTATGGGCACCATGTAGCATTATAATACCAGTACAACACAAAACTGAGAACCAGAGAAGACATATAGGGTGCAGTGCTGGACATCATGCAAAACAGGTACAGTCAGAGGTGTGAAATCTGTAACCCTGTGTGTAGTGTTACATCTTGTACCCCAGTCACAGCATGCCTACAACTACATAGAGCTGCAACTGTGGATAAAGCCAAGAACAGGAGGGGACAAAGGCCCACAGATAAAGAGAAGGAAGAACTACTGGTTAGACAAATGTAAAAAGTGCAAGGTAGAACAGGTCATGCAGTAGCATGAGTTCCCTGCTGTGTATGGATTCAGTAACTGAAATGTCTGTCAGCAGTTCCTCACATCAATCTGTAATGATCTGCCACTGACGTACCAGGAAATCACATTGCTATGTAAAATATATCAGACATATGATGAAGAACCCTGTTCAGTCTAATACAATCTGTTCACACCCTAGGTATGAGTCAGATATTACGGCCAGCAGACAGTTGGGGAATCCACTGGGTTTTCTATCAGGGAGGTGCTAGACTGTGTAATCAAATGCAGCAGCCAACTGGCTGTAGCACACAAAATCCCAGACTGGAGTCCAGGTAGGTCTGGACTGGAGTCCCCTTGTAAGTACTGAAGGTCACACTGGGCATGCTCCTACACTTAGCTAATTTCAGCCCATGTCTGAAGCCTCATATGCCTATATAACTTAGATGTCAATATATCTCTGTGCATACAGACAGCTATTTATACCTGTCTCCCTATCCCCATCATACATGATCACTCTTATCTATCAGTATGTGGCACATATAGGATATATATGTATCTGTAGAGTTTTATATAGATACATATGTATATATATATATATATAGAGAGAGAGAGGGGGGGGAGACAGAGGGGGGAGAGAGACACACACACACAGAAAGGTATAGAGTGATGTAGTGCTGCAGCCAGTTGCACACCAATTGTTACAAGTGGCATATGCAACTACTATGGTGAGCTGTAGTGTGTACTAGTAGGTAGGTAGGGGTTCTGATCTCATATCACCCACCATGTGTGTGTGTGTGTGTGTGTGTGTGTGTGTATAGATATTCCACATACAGCAGCATACACATGCCCAACAGACCTATGTCTCTGCAATGGTCAGTCATTTTATGGCCCTGTGACTTGTGTCCTCCACAACAGTGGCCTCCCTGTCAACAAATGCTGATGTCATCCACCCCAACAGCAGTGGACATACAGCACACACATAAGAATATCATCCTGAGGATATGTTCACTACTTACTTACATTTTTGTATACAGAGACCAATACTGTTGTAAAGGTGGGGTGTGGCCATGGGCACCCCATGTGCCAACACTTATGTCATCTTAGTGATGGCACTCTGGGAAAAATAACATGTCTTTGCTTCACAACGGGACAATTGGAGAGAGAATATAGTCTCCTATGGAAGATTTGTGGACGATATATTTATCTTACGGAAGGGTAGCAATGAGAATTTAATTGAGTTCGTAAAATATATAAACACTACAAATTTTCTTGAATTTGATATGCACCATTCTGACAAGGAGATTGATTTTCTAGAAGTTAATGTCTCACTTGACAATGACAAGAATTTCAACACAAAGATGTTTAAGAAAGAGTGTTGGCACAACTATGTTTTACATAGAACAAGCATGCATCATGCTCATATCTTTACACACATAGTGAAAGGTCAGTTTCTAAGAGCATCTAGATTATGTACAAAATATGAATATCATAAAAAGGAATGGGGTGATATAACAAAAGATTTATTAGATTGAGGCTATAAAAGCAAGGGATAGAAAAATGGCTTAGAAATGCTCAGGAATCATGAACAACGAAAGGAAAGCCTCATTTCCATAGAAAAGATAGGGAACAACAAAAACATCTAGGAAACAAGAAACTGACATCAGATGTACACTGACATATAGTAATGACATTTCTTCTGTATGGCAAGCAATAAAGAACAACTCGAAAATTCTAATGATGGATGACAAAATTAAATCAATAGAAGATGATAATCCAAGATTTACTTTTAAAAACAAACCCAATTTAAAGAGGTTGCTTTGTCAGACGACTCAAAATGTTAGAATGAATTTGACCACCAAGAAAGGTACTTTCTCTTGCTATAGATACAAAGCCTGTCCGTTCATAGACAAGGATCATCAATTTTTACATCCTATAAATAAATGGGAATATGGCACTAACAAATATGTGGACTGGAACACAAAGGACTTGCTTTATGTAGCTAGATGTGACAGTTGCTCAGCATTTTATGTAGGGAAGACAGAATATTTAGAGACAGTTCTGCTCCACTATAGTGATATAAGACTGGATGTTAGAACAAATCCTTTAGCATGTCATGTGCATATACATCCCATTCGCCAATTCTTATTTTCCTGTTTAGAAAAAGTGGATTTTAGCAATAGAAGTGGGGATATTAAAAATCAAACTGAAATAATAGAACTGAGGTGGATAGCAGACCTGTGAGCAGATAAGCAGCCTGGACTTAATGGCATGGTCCCTTTAAAACCCTTACTTAAGGGTAGAAACCTCAGGAAATTATGTAATAACTTAATTGGATGAAAGGACCTACATATTCTCCTGTTTCTAAAGGCTGTTTATGGCTCTGAAGAAGGCAGTTTGCCAAAAGCGCTTGTCCTCTAACAGCTATTTTGTGATTTTAATCTGTTTAATGCTTTTTGCCAGAGATTTTAACTTGGAAGCTTCTCCTCTCTCCGTGGTGAACATTGATTTTATCATTACTCATTTACCTTGTTTAGCATATGTTCTCTTGGTGAGCTGACATTTTTCTTTCTTTGCTATCCAACTAGATAGACAGGGGTTATAATCCCAACAATGGAAACTCTGTGAGTGTGTGTATGTGCAAGTATATCCCCTTGCAGCAGTGTGTCTGTCTTGCCTATGTATGTTCAATGCTAATACATTTTAAGGTCTATGCCTACCTGTCAACCCCCATTGGCTAAATTTACAGGGTCTGCTGATGTCATCCACCTTAGAAGCACAGTGAGACATTCTTCAGACACAAAAGCTCTGTGGCGCATGCGATAGGTATGTAGTACTATAGTGTATGTAACTAGATAGGTAGGGGTTCTACTCTCAAAACCAGCAACTCTGTGAGTGTATGTATGTGTAAGCATATCCCCTTGCAGCAGTGCGACTGTCTTGCCTGTGTATGTGATGTTTATACAATTTTAAGGGCCTATTAACCCCCCATTGGCAACCTTTTCAGGGCCTACTGATGTCATCCACCT